>NW_017892857.1:0-1536 GCF_001540865.1 Ananas comosus | reverse complement strand
AATTAGTTTGGGCACGCTGCCGGATGGGCGCCCAAAACAAAATGGTGGAATAGCAAATTTCTTACTATTCCGGATGTAATACTGGTGCGAAGTGGGCACGCTGCCGGATGGGCGCGCGTGTCGCAACCTTTGAAAAAAAAAAAAGAAAAGTTGGGGCCCTTTTTTTAGAAAGAGAGAAAGAGAGAAGGGAAGAGAGCGGTTGGGATGGGCGCCGCGACGCGCCTTGGGCACGCTGCCCAGCAAATTTTTGTCCTTTTTTTTGGGAAAACTTCAAAAACCTCCCCTGTGGTTTCGTGCATTCTCACTTTGCTATCCTGTGGTTTAAAACGTATCAATTTACCCCCTGTGGTTTCATTTTTATCTTTTCGGAAGCTTTTTCGTTAATATTTCGTTAAATTATATACAAAAAACTTCAGATAACCATCTATATTTATCGAATAGTCACTTTAGTATCCTTTAATTTTAACTTTGTCACTGATTTAAAAAAATAATAATAATAAAATTGATAACAAAAAGATAAAAACGAAACCACAGGGGGGCAAATTGATACGTTTTAAACCACAGGGTAGCAAAGTGAGAATGCACGAAACCACGGGGGGGTTTTTGAAGTTTTCCCCTTTTTTTTTATAAACAAAAATTTAATGAGGATGATATGAACAAAAATTTAATGAGGATGATGATTACCAACGTGAAACAGTTACACCTACCAACTGCCCATCTACTTTGAAATTTGTGCTAGTCTTTGTGATGAACGGTAGATATAAACCATCCCTCTTTCTGCCTTGCATCCTCTCCCTTCCTATTATATGTCGTCGCGGTTTCCCTCCTCTTTTTGAATGTCAGTTAGTAGGCGCCAAAGATGGAAAGCAGTGATCCAAAGAGAAGGGCAGCCTAGAACAGTTGGTCGCATTTTACGACCGACATCCTCATCCACGTCGCGTCCAAGCACGTGACCTCCGCCGCCACCTACGCCACCCTCCGCGGCGTGTGCCGGAGTTGGAGAGCCGCGCTCCCCGCCACAGTGCCCGGCCCGCACCGCCTTCCCCCGCAGCTCCCCTTCCTCCTCCTCTTCTTTAGCCGCTGCCGCGCTGATGATCCCGCCCACCCCGCCTTTTTCTCCCTCACCAGCAATCGCACCTTCGCCCTCCGCCACCTCGCCGACGCCCATGAGAGCGTCTGCATCGGCTCCTGCTACGGGTGGCTCTTCCTCCTCTTTCCCGATTTTAACCTTGTCCTCCGCAACCCCGTCACGGGCGACACGATCCGACTCCCTCCCCTCGACGGCACCATCGGCCTCGCCTCCCCCGACCCCTTCATGAGGAATCTGCTGTTCGAGCACCACTTTTTTATCCGCCGAGCCATCTTATCCTCCGACCCTTCCGCCGACTGCGACTTCTTGGTGGCCCTCTTCGTCGACACAGCAACATCCCGCTGCTTGACCTGGGGGAGCGGTGACCGCCTCTGGACCATCCGCGAGCACCCCAAGTTCGTTCCCCAAGAAATCATATTTTACAGAGACCGCTGCTGCTTCGCCAT
>NW_017892856.1:0-1538 GCF_001540865.1 Ananas comosus | reverse complement strand
TCTTGTACTCATGCCACACTCTATGTCTATGTCAACATGTCACATTTGTTTACTAACCCTTCTAGGTTCTTGTCCCTTGTCATGCATATATAGGGTTACCAATTCTCATTCATTTACTATAATTTCTCAAGCATTAGAACTCATATCATGCAATGGAAATTTACAATTAACCCTACTATGCAACATGCTCAATATAAATAAATACATATGCTCAAATATGACACTTTAGACATAAAGGGATTTCCGATGTCCTTGGAATGCCCTACCCACCTTAGATAGTTACAAAGATGCTACGGTAAATTTCTTGAAATTTTTGAAGCCCTAGTCCGCGTGCTGCGGCTATCTGTATGGAAAATGACGTTTTTGTCAATAACTTTGCGTATACTCGTCGGATTGTTGAACCGAGCGTTCCAACGCGTTTAAAATACCCTCAATTAGGTTTCTACGTGATCAAAATAGATCAAAACCTAACTTCGGCAAAACCCCTCTTTGGGATGCCCTAACATGCCATTTTTGCATTTTCCCTATATTGATCTCATTGCTAAGCAAAAGAAAGCTTAGAATCACTTGGGAAGCCCTCTAATAAGATTTCTAAGCTTTTAGAACCATCCCTAGGGCATCTACTTTGAGCCCTAGAGATCCACCATGAGAGCTTCTCAAGAAAACCATGCTTCCATGGTGTTCTTGGCTCTAGGAGGTTTCTAATCTAGTTAGAAGGTCAAAACCCAAAGGTTTAGGGCATCAAAACTCAAGCCCTAAGCCTAACCTTACCTCACCTTGGCCCAAAACTCCCCAAAGTCCACCTTGTAGGAGAGAACCCTAGCCTCTTAGTCCTTCAAATCCAAAGCTTTCTCCTTCAAATCTCCTCCAACTCCACCTCTTGGAGAGCTTTCTAGAGAGAGAAAGTGAGAGAAAATGAGAGAGAGGTGTGTGTGCTGTGACGAGAGAGAGAGAGGTAGCCCTTTAACATTTTGTAACATAAGCAAATAGGCCCCTCAACTTTATCTCTGTAGCAGACTTCACTGGGCTGTCAGACCTGCCGTGTACCGGTACACGGGTTTGTGTACCGGTACGAACCTGCGCAGAGGCCGAAACCCGAGAGCAGACTCTCTCGGTTGCGCAGCTTGTGTACCGGTACACAGGTCCCGTACTGGAACACCTTCGCGCAGACTCAAACCCGAGAGCAACCAGTGCTCGGGTTGCTTGCTGTACCGGTACAACCATCATGGCGTACCGGTACACAATGCTCCAGAATGCTGTTTTTGCATCGTTTCGACTCTACTACGCGCCGTTCGATGCGAAAACCACTCCAACACTTCTTAAACTCATTTTTGCCCTTCCAACCTTGTTGGAATGCAAAATGGAACTCACCAATCCATTTCTCTCGACACTTTAACTAATTTGATTAAAGTTCGATTATCGTTTTCGGGCTTCGATACGTTACAACTCAGTTGAGCCCTAACAGTATATAACATTACAACTAGTACTTTTTCTCATTCAATCGAACAAAGAGTAAAACCTAATTATATTGTTCTATT
>NW_017892855.1:0-1540 GCF_001540865.1 Ananas comosus | reverse complement strand
GGCACAAAGAGGATCCGTTGGGAGAGATTAGTGTTGCTATATCTACTTGGTCATCCCGAGCAAGCTCATGGATTGAACATCAACATTCCAATTCTTATCTGGCAAAGGATGGTACACGTGATTCAAGGTGCCACTCGTCGGGATCTACTTCCATTTCCTATTATGATTACGAGGATTCTTCAAGCAAATGGAGTAGATACTTCTTGTGACAAGTATGATGTTGGCCTTGGGCCTATTGACTCAGTGACTTGGGCTAAGTCTGTTAGCACCCTCAGGTCATTCCATCAGACCAAAGGGCCACCTCCTGAAGCTTCTAGTCCAGCACCTCCACCGAGAGCAGCTTCTAGCTCTGCTCCTCCGCCTCCATCCCGAGGGAGTTATGATACTTCATCTAGTTCGGGGGGAGCGACGACATTGGAATCAGTCAAAGAGGATTTGCGGAAATTAAAGAAGAAGGTAAACAAAATTGGAAGGAAAGTTGAATCGGGCATCAAAAAGTTTGAATTAAGCATCAAAAGATTGATGGATAAGATGGGGTGTAGGCATGATGATATTTGGGAACCTACTCCATCTTCTGCTTTGTATCAGCGGTCATCTTCACGACATCCTCTCATTCCACCGTCTGATGATGCTCCTGAGGCTGGGGGTTCTGGAGCTGGTGCTGGAGATGATGATGATGGTGACGAGAACACAGAGTGATTTCTTCGTCGAGCTTAGTCTTTCTCTTTCACTATATTTGCATGCTAGGATGATGTTTTAGTTTTAGATCTGCTTGTTTTTTTTCTTTTAGGCCTGTAACTATGACTTGACTACGCTTATACTTTTCTAGTATGTTTTCTCTCTCTATTTGTTTTCTTTTGGCAATTTTTGACAAAAAGGGGGAGAAGGTATATGACGTGAACAAAGGGGGAGACGTGAACAAAGGGGGAGAGCGTAGATGAAGGGGGAGAGCATGGATGAATAGGCATTGAACTGAAGCAGAGGATGATGAGTTCAAGAACAAAGGGGGAGAAGGTATAAGAATTTAGTGCTAATCATTTTTGAATGAATTGTTTTGCAGGAAATCAAGACTTCAAGACTCCTAGTTGTGTCTAAGTCATAGAGTCTGTTTTAGGATTTTGATGTAATTTTGAGTAATTTTGAGTTTCAAATTGTATTTGGATTACACGCGAGGAGTTCAATGTTTTGGTGATGACAATTGAACTTCATTTTTTTTAAATTGTAATTTTTTAGTTTGTGTGTGTTTTATCACGAAATTGTCAAACGGGGAGATTGTTAAGTCCTATGTGTTGGCAAGTTTCGTGGGTCGAGTCGGAGTCTTGAAAAAGTCCGGAGTGGAGTATTGAAGATCGAAGAATCCAAGACTTCGAAGAATCCAAGACTTCGAAGAATCAGAAAGGACGCAAAACACGCAAAACATGAATCACGATGCTTAGGTAAGCTTTAAATCTCGTTTATGGTGATTCATACTTAATTATAGATCTTAGAATCATGTTTTCAAGTTGTAATTGATTAGAAAGTTTCTAAGAGCTTGTAAAAC
>NW_017892854.1:0-1542 GCF_001540865.1 Ananas comosus | reverse complement strand
TTTTTTTTTTTTTTCCTTGTATTTTCCCCCAATTCCTTATTAAACTTCAGCAGCCGGCCAAAATCTGTCCCTACTCTTAGTCCTTTCGTTAGAAACATGCTTTTACATGTTCCATAGACATTCAATTAATGTACAGCCAATTGATGAACTGTTCTTAGCGTAAGTGACAAAGAACTTGGTGATTAGTATCAGATATTTCAAGTTCGAATTCTAATTGATTTATATTTCTAGCTAAGTTTATTTCTAAAAAAACAAACGAAACGGATAGTATGCAAAAAAAAAAAATACGGTTAATTGTGATGCAATGATTTTTGATAAAACTTATCACGGCATGTCTTTTTATCCAATTAATATATGGCCAATTGTAATGCGAAGATTTTTGATTTGTTCGCACACACATTTTAATATGCTATATTATCTTATCAATACATTAATAATATACAAATATAATATTGTAGGAGTATTGTACGAAACCCATGGCGTTACCTCTCTGATTAAACACAATCGAGAAGTTCTTAGTTGACTTGTGTATGTACTTGGGGCCAATTAAAAGGCGGCGTTTTAATTATCAAATAGCAAATATATTTATTTGCAATTGATTGTCTCTGGTGTTCACTGGTGCGGTTAAGTTGGTGTACCTGATAATTTTGGAGTAGCAGAACTCCAATAAAAAGCTGTACAAATTGGGGATTAAATTCTCAGTCCAAAAATTGGAGATTAAATCATTTGACACCTAAATATAAAATATCAAGAGACACTAAATATTAAATTACTCGAAAATCTGTTGATTTGGGTGTGCCGTGAGCGAGAGACCCAAGACTACTATATTCTGACAAATAAATAAATAAATATATATATATATAGCTTATTGCTATGGTGGGAAACTGGGAATTACCCACGCAATAATACTAGCAACTGGGGTTTAGAAAAGGGAGACATAAATGGATCCACACAATCCCAAATAAGAGAGAAAAGGAAAGAGAGATATCCAAATCCAAGCAGAGTATTAAACCCACCGAATGAGATGGAGCACGGATGCACAGCTGACGAGCAGGTCCTCTGTCTGTCTCTCTCTCTCTCTCTCTCTCTGGATATAAATAGCAAGTGAGCTCCGCAGATCTGAATGGGGAATTGGAAGCTATTCATGAAATCCGTCACCAATACGAAGGTGAGTTTCAAATCCCATCATTTCCCTCATCTTTTCTTTTCTTTTCTTTTCTTTAGGACATAAACTTAGAAAGATGGTGGATGGGGCCCGTAGATTAGAAAGAGAAACTTGAGGGGGGGTTTCTGAGAGGCCAATCAAAAGTCATCTAATCCTGCATCTTTCAACTATATTTCCTGCGTTTGGCTTTTTCCTCCGAGCTTAACTCAACAAGTTGTGAATCAAAGATAGATAGATTGATAGATAGATAACTGGTTTGCCACTGTAGAGCTCGATCCCGGTCTAGATTATGAGTAATAACTGTTTTCCCATTTGGTGTTCGGAGAATCTGAGTTCGGAGGTTACTACGGAATCAAATGTTTGAAAGGCTCAATTGT
>NW_017892853.1:0-1554 GCF_001540865.1 Ananas comosus | reverse complement strand
TGGGCAGTTTTCGCCCAGAGGGACCGGTCTCTCCCCAGCAGGGACCGGTCTCTAGCTGCGAACCCGAAAAACCATCGTTCGGGAACCGGTCTCTCCCTGCGTGGGACCGGTCTCTCTCTGCGAAGGCGTGCTCAGGGACCGGTCTCGCCCGCCAGGGACCGGTTGCCTCAGGGCTGCCGCAACACTGTTCACTGAGGGACCAGTCTCTCCTTCCAGGGACCGGTCCCCGAGAGTCAAAACTCTCAGGACTTGTCCAGAATTCCAGTTTTCGAACTTTTTAGGTCGAAAAACATTCTACAACCCTCCACAAAGTGTGGAAAAGCTCGAAATACATCCAAACACTCGAACCTCGCAATTTGCAAAGGTCCAGTGTGTTACAGTGGCGAATAAAACACCTGAAGAAGCATGGAGTGGAAGAAAACCTATAGTAGCACATCTACGTATTTTTGGATGCATGGCATATGCACATATTCGAAAGCAAACGAGAAAGAAATTGGATGACAAAGCAGTCAGGTGCGTTTTTATCTGCTATGCAGAAAATATGAAAGCTTACAAATTATATGATCCGGTGGCAGAAAAAATCATAATCAGTAGAGATGTGAAATTTGATGAAACCAAATCATGGGATTGGAAAGGAAAAGAAAAGATAAATAATAGCATTAGTATTCAATTTGAAGATAATTCCGAGAATCAAGAAAAGCGTGCATCGGATCCTCCCACTGCACTAGCATCACCACCTTCGTCGTCATCAAGTTCTTCGCATTATTCTTTGATGGAAAGTGTTCGTAGAAACCCTCCACGAAATATTACAATGCCCATAAAATTGAAAGATTATATAATTGATGATACTGACAACGATGATGATAGTGATTTAACCCACTACATCATGTTTTTAGATTGTGATTCTCTCAGGTTTGATGAAGTAGCGAAAGAAGAAAAGTGGCATAAAGCCATGTGTGATGAAATCGAGGCAATCGAAAAGAACAAAACTTGGGAGTTGACAAAACTTCCAGAAGGCCAAAAAGCAATTGGCGTGAAGTGGGTATACAAAACCAAATACAAACAAGACGGGTCAATCGATCGCCATAAAGCTAGACTCGTTGTAAAAGGCTACAAGCAAAAGCCCGGAGTTGATTTTCATGAGGTGTTCGCTCTCATTACCAGATTGGAGTCGGTGCGGCTTCTAATTGCTTTAGCGGCACAAAAATAGTGGAAGATCCATCAGATGGATGTCAAATCCGCCTTCCACAACGGCTTTCTCGATGAAGAAGTATACATAGAGCAACCGCCGGGATTTATACAAAAGGGTGAAGAAGACAAAGTTTACAAATTGAAAAATGCATTGTACGGCTTGAAGCAAGCTCCGCGAGCCTGGTACACACGTATAGATCGATATTTTCAAAAAGCCGAATTTCGTAAGTGCCCTTTTGAACATGCTCTTTATATTAAAAATAATTCTAACGGTGATCTTTTATTTGTTTCCCTCTATGTTGACGATCTTATCTTTACGGGAAATAATTATGTTATGATTGAAGAGTTCAAAAAGAGCATGAC
>NW_017892852.1:0-1559 GCF_001540865.1 Ananas comosus | reverse complement strand
TGGAGTTCAAGGAGGCCCCCGAAGTATCCACGGTCGCGGTCGTGGGGCCGTGGGCCGTAGCGTTGCCCTATCTGTGGAGATCGAGGCCATCGGGCACCGCAGTGTAGACAACGACAAGGGCGGTGCTTTAATTGTGGACAAGAAGGGCACGTCAGCCGCGACTGTCCGGCAAGGGCCTCGTCTACTCCGTCAGTCGCATCGACTCCAGCGCCCTCGCCTTATCAAGGAGGGGCCCCATATGTCCCCGTGTCAGCAGGGCGTGCACTGGCACCACGCCAACCGAAGGTGACTCGATCAGCGCCGAGCGGACGGGTGTTCGCCGCTCAGGCCCAAGCCGAGGAGCCTCTCCAAGCCGAAGAGCCTGATGTTGTAGCAGGTATGGTTCTAATCAATGGAGTTCGCTCCAGAGCTATGTTCGATACGGGTGCCACGCACTCATTTATTAGTAGAGCATTTGCACGCATGCATGACATACCCATAGAAGCAAGTGGCAAGTGGCGAGTCGAGGGTCCTGAGTCGTCATTTAATACCTATACGGAATGCTCGTCATGCCCAGTACAGATAGGTGACTGGATGATGCCCATCCGGATGTTGGAACTCACTAAATTGGAGGCGTATGATGTCATTTTAGGCATGGACTGGCTCTCGAAGTATTACGCCACGATCAATTGTAAGAATAAATTGATCACCTTTCGGGAGCCCGGACAGAGGGAGTTTGTTTACCAAGCCTGTCGGAGTTCTTGCTTCGTCGCGACAGTATTGGCGACGAGAGCTAGGAAGTTGGTCAGCGGCGGCTGCGTAGCATTTTTGGTAACCGTCGTGGAGGTGGACCGGGTGGTGCCGAAATTAGAGGATTTATCGGTGGTGCGGGAATTTCCGGATGTATTTCCCACGGAGTTACCCGGGATGCCGCCGGATCGGGAGATCGAGTTCATTATAGACTTGATTCCCGGGACGGCACCGATCTCAAAAGCCCCATACCGCATGGCGCCGGCAGAGTTAAGGGAATTGAGGGACCAGTTACAAGATCTTCTCGACAAAGGGTTTATCCGGCCGAGCGTATCGCCGTGGGGAGCGCCGGTGTTGTTCGTGCGCAAGAAGGATGGCTCATTTCGACTCTGCGTGGACTATCGAGAGTTGAATAGGGTCACGATAAAGAATAAGTACCCGTTGCCCCGAATCGATGATTTATTTGATCAGTTACAGGGGTCACGAGTGTACTCGAAGATAGACCTACAATCCGGCTACCATCAGTTAAAGATTAAGTCGGAGGATATTCAGAAGACCGCGTTTCGTACACGTTATGGACACTATGAGTACACGATTATGCCTTTCGGGCTCACAAATGCCCCGACAGCGTTCATGGACCTAATGAACCGTGTGTTTAAAACGTGATTGGACCGATTTGTCGTGGTCTTCATAGACGACATCTTGGTCTATTCGCGAAACGATGAGGAACACGCGGAGCATTTGCGGATAGTGCTTCAAATCCTTCGGGAGGAGAAGCTATTCGCAAAGCTAAAGAAATGCGATTTCTGGCTTCGAGAGGTTGCCTTCTT
>NW_017892851.1:0-1562 GCF_001540865.1 Ananas comosus | reverse complement strand
TATATTTACTACAGTTACCGGATAGTGATTCAGAGTTCTATTGTCAAAGTATCAAACGATCAGGTTCACGGGGAAATACTGGGAAAACCAGTGATTCAGGTTCGTACTATTAATACAAGTACTTACGTATTAAGATTAGTAAGAGTAGCATGCTCTGTTCATGGGTTGAGCGTTTTTCTTGGTGAAAAGTGTACGTACGATTTGTGGGTCTTATGGGATCATATATCTCACTTTTAAAGTACTATGTATTCCGTACGTAAAATTCACAAGATTATAAGTGTATTTAAGATAAATCGTATCTATACTTCAATTTAACTCTAATGCTGCTGATATATTACGTATCCCCGGTAAAACGGGGCAAAAATACTTCAGTTTGGGTGGCCTGAAGAGCTTTGGGAAGCAAACGAGGCTGCTTCCACGGGGGATCAGAGGATCACGGGATCCTTGTAGTTTTTCACTCCGGTTTCTTTATTTGCTTGTTGGTTCTCCAACTAGTTTTCGGTTGAGTTCTTATCCCGATCTTTGAGTGGCTTACGCTTCCTTCGAGAGGGCTAGAGGTTTACCCTCAATCTCGAGAAGGTTAGGTTGGATTTGTTTCCAAGATTTGGGTAGTTAACCCAGGGTTTCGGCAGTTTAGCTTTTAAGGGTTTTATTTGGGATTTAGGGTATTAGATCCCAAAGATGGTTGTTTTCGTGGTTTTGATCTTAGATCTCCTTCCCTTGGTAGTTGATTGGAAATCCTACGAAATTTGGTTCGAGTGTTACGAGATCCCAACTTCCAACTAGGAGGTGTTCCGAGGTTGGTGTTCGAGGTTTGGTGGTTCCACTCTTTACCCCCTCTCCTTCTACGAGGTTCCGGAGGTTCGAACGTACGGACGTCCAGCTGAGATCTCCTAGGGGCCCATGGCTCGAGCTTAAGCGGGATATCACTCAGCATAATGTTAAGTGACCGGCAGCNTTTGCGTGGATTACCGCGAGTTGAATAAGGTCACCGTGAAGAATAAGTACCCGTTACCCCACATCGACGACTTGTTTGATCAGTTACAGGGGTCGCGCGTGTACTCGAAGATTGATCTTCAATCCGGCTACCATCAGTTGAAGATTAAGCCGGAGGATGTTCCGAAGACCACATTCCGCACGCGGTATGGACACTACGAGTTCACCGTGATGCTATTCGGGCTTACAAATGCCCCGGCTGCGTTCATGATGTCACGCCCCGAGCCCGCCTATTTGGTCGGTTTCGGGCACGCCAATAGACCGCCGAACGGACAGGGTTTCCCCTGTACCGCGGACAGAGTTGTTAAGGATTTTGTATTGTCAAGTTTCGTGAAGTGAGTCGGAGTCTTGAAGAATCGAAGCGAATTGACAAAGATCGAAAAATTCAAGATTTCGAAAAATCAGAAAATAGCTCACAACGTGAATCACGATGCTCAGGTAAAGTTTTAATTCATGTTATAGTGATTCATACTTAGTTATAGGCATTAGAATCATTTAATCAAAGTTTAGTTGATTAGAAAGTGCTTCGGAAGTTTACGGAACCCGAAACAATGCAAAATCCCAAA
>NW_017892850.1:0-1563 GCF_001540865.1 Ananas comosus | reverse complement strand
TTAGGCTCCTATGCTTTCGAAAGTACGGGGCCTCCGTACTTGTAAGTTGTTTTCGATGATGGGACGTCCAATTCGGCGATCGGTTCCGTTAGATATGATCTACGCTATTGGAACTATCTAGAAATCAAATTTCATAATTTTTTGACTTTGTTTGCCTAGTGAACGAATAGCCTCAAAATGAACTACTGAAAATAAAAATCTCATAAAAAACAATGATAAATGAATCAAATTTCAAATCGGAAGTATTGATCTTGCTATTGACATTAAGTAGAATTTTCTATTAAATTTTTATGTAATTTGGATACTTCTACACCGTTGAACTTAAAAATGTGCCGCATCAGCCATTAAAATAGTCATTTTTGTGACCTTTTGATCGCTTAGTAAATGATGCCAAAAAATTATAAAATTTGGTTTCTAGATAGTTCCAATAGGGTAGATTATACCTAACTGAGCCGATTGTCGAATCGGATGTCCTATTATCGAAAACAACTTACAAGCACGGAGGTCTCGGTACTTTCGAAAGTATAGTAGACGCACTATATATATATATATATGGGTTATTTGCATACAAGTCCCTGCAAATATAGTGAGTTGCAGAAATATCCCTGCAAAACGAAAATTTCATAAGTTGTCCCTGCAAAAGTCTTAAGTTATGCAGATATGTCCCTACCGTTAAGGTCTGTTAAAAAAATTTCATTAACCACAGTTAAAAACTTAACCATGGTTAATTAATAACGTAAATTGACGGTTTTACCCTTCTTCCTCTTCCATCTTCTTCGACGGCGACGGCGGCGGCGATGGCGACGGCGGAGCCGATCCCGATCGGCCGCGCGGCAGCGGCGGCGGCGGCGGCGGCGGGGGCTGCGAAGAGGGCGAGGACGAGGGAGGAGATGGAGCTCTCGGAGAGCTACACGTGCGTGATCTCGCACGTGGGCGGGAACAGGGTGCGGAAGAGGGTCTACTTCGGGGACGGCTACGTCGGCGCCTTCTACGACGACGTCGACGACCACCTCGCCGGCGGCGCCACCTCCGACGACGGCGAAGCTCCGCCGCCGCCGCCGCCTCCCNTCCCTACCGTTAAGGTCTGTTAAAAAAATTTCATTAACCACAGTTAAAAACTTAACCATGGTTAATTAATAACGTAAATTGACGGTTTTACCCTTCTTCCTCTTCCATCTTCTTCGACGGCGACGGCGGCGGCGATGGCGACGGCGACGGCGGCATTGGCGGCGGCCCTCTCCCTCTCCCTCTTCCTCTTCCTCTTCCTCTTCTCTCTTCCTCTCATTTTTCCTCTTCCCCCTTCTTCTTCCTCTCCTTCTTCCTCTTTCCTTTTCTTCATCACCGGCGAGGGAGAAGATGCGGCGGCGACGAACCCTCTTCCTCTTCCCTCTTCTTCTCCCTTTTCCTCCTCCTCTTCTTCGTCGCCGGTGAGGGAGGAGATGCGGCGGCGGCGGCGGTGAAAGCAAACCCTCTCCCTCTTCCTCTTTCTCTTCCCTCTTCTTCTCCTTCTTCCTCTCCTTCTTTCTCTTCCCTCTTCTTCGTTGCCGGCGAACCCAACCCCGC
>NW_017892849.1:0-1568 GCF_001540865.1 Ananas comosus | reverse complement strand
GTTGGCGTCAAATAGACGTAAAACGGACTCCGTGCGACGCGATGGCAGCTTATCGCGAAGAATTCTGCAAAACAGCAGCATTCTCTGCTTGCTGTACCGGTACAAGCAGAGTAGCTGTACCGGTACAACCAGCGCGCAATGGCTCAACTACTCTCGGGTTGGCTCTTGTACCGGTACAGGAGCCCGTGTACCGGTACAAGGGGGTACGTGACAGGGTAATTAGGTAATTTCTCCACCGCGTTTGTATCTTCCACCAACTCCCTCTCTACAAAGGCTGTTGTGAGCTGAGAGAGAGAGGGTTTACTTGTGCTTCTCCTTCCCCTTTCACTCTCCCATCCGGTTGAAGGCAAGGAAGGAGCTTAGTTGGAGTTTCGTCGCCTACGTCGCGCCGCAGGATCGTTCGAGCACGTATTTGACGCCGGGGCATTGCGAGGAGGCCGGGCGAGCGTGCGACTTCGTTGTTCTTGACGTCGCGCCGGTGCTAGTCGCTGTTGAGGTGAGTGTTCTGTTGGAATGGCTTCGAATACTTCGGGTATCATCAAAATTAAGCTTAAATGCTGTTTTGCTGTTTTTTTCGCCGTCGACCGTTGGCGTTTCAGCTCGTACTTCGCATAGGAGCATCGGATTTCGACGAGGCTTGGTTCGTTGGATTTGGGACTGCGAGAGAAATCCACGAAGCCCTTACTTGTGAATTTTGGTAAAGGTTAGCTTGGTCGAATCCCTGTTGTACCTCACTATTGCAATTTCTGGACTGAATTTGTGAATTTTGTTACTTAGAGCTCGAGCTTAGGCGATTTCTGTACTCGGCGGGTTTCGGGTAATCCAGCAAGTTGCTCTACGCCAATGGGAGTCCTTCGCTGCCAGAGATTAGCGTTTGAGGTGGGTTACATCGGTTTCTACTCCTAAGTTCATATTCGTCGGCATGTATAATTATCGACCTTTGGATACTCTATTCTAGCTCGAATTCGTGGATTAAATGGTAGATTGCATATCTGAATTTGGAGCATGTGGTAATAAATTGAATAGGTTATACATGTTGGACTTGGAAATTGAATTAGGAGAAAACCTGCGATTTGGACCTGTCACTTGATTAAACTGCCTGATTTAGCTTTAGGGGCCATAGTAAATTGTACTGTCGCAGTATCTTCGAGACGAGTACTCCAAATAGTTTAGAATACATTTACGCTCGTGCTGGTATGCCGAGTGGATTTTTACAGGGTCGCTCAGGTTGTTCCGGACTGTTGGGTACCGTCAGAATTGACGGTGGACCCGTATCGCCTTTTTGGCGTCAGATTGTGCCGAGGGCACGTTACCTGTTGGTTGTTAGACCAGTTTGAGTCGATTTCTTGACTTTGGCTAGTTGGAGCCTGATTGAGCTCGACAGAGATACGCTGCATACTCGGTTGGGTAGCGCCCACGAGTGCCACTCCGGAGTCAAGCTTGTGCTTTCGTGTTGGTGTTGCTCATGCCAGTTGGACTTGCTCTCCACGGACCAGTTAGTGTGGATAGAGCCTGATAGTCGCAACGGGGCAGGGACGGGTGTATTCACAGTCCCGGGGACGGGTATG
>NW_017892848.1:0-1570 GCF_001540865.1 Ananas comosus | reverse complement strand
TTAGCTTCATAAATGGCTAATTCTCTCAATTAACCTTCAAAGAAGCTTATCCCTAGTCTAAGGAGCTTAATTCACAGCTAAATAATCCAACTTTAATTGCTGAAATCTAAGAGTAAAGCAACTAGAAGCAATAACTCAAAAGCAACACATAAACGACTACTCGAACGTTGATAATGGAGAAAATCGAGTCGTTTACCTTCTCAAGCTTCCAACCAGCACCTCGCTGGTCCAGAATTGCAAAGAACCTTCCAAAATACTCTCTCATGCGTCCACGAAAGCTCTGCGACGCTCGCAAACAGCGAAGAACAAGCGCGGCGAAGAAAACGAGCAAAATCGACGAATTCGAAGTAGAGAGAGAAAAACCCTAGAGAGAGAGAGTGAGGAAGGGAAAAGAAGCCTTCTCAGAACTCTTGCACACTCCACTGAAGTCCCAGAGTCATGCTGGGATCAAATAGGTAGGTATCAAATGTGAAAAGACCAAAATAGCCTTGCTGCCACGAATCTGCCAGCTTGTACCGGTACAAGGTAATGTCTGTACCGGTACAGCAAGCAGAAAAGGCTGATTTTCGCCAGTTCAATGCACTTTCTCACTTTTAGCATTCCAATCATCCTCCAACTTATCCAAAAACTTGTTCTAACCTTTTAGAATATGTAGGATTGATCCACACATCGTTCCACACACTCGAACTCCGCAATTTGCAAAAGTTCAGTGTATTACACCCGTATTGATGACTTGTTTGATCAGTTGCAGGGGTCGCGAGTGTATTTGAAGATTGACCTTTAGTCCGGCTATCACTAGTTAAAGATCAAGCCGGAAGATGTTCAAAAGACGGCATTTCGCACGCGTTACGGACACTACGAGTTCACAGTGATGCCGTTTGGGCTCATGAATGCCCCGGCAGCGTTCATGAGCTTGATGAACCGAGTGTTCCAGGAGTGCTTGGACCGATTTGTCGTAGTCTTCATAGACGACATTTTGGTGTATTCGCGTAGCGACGAGGAGCACGCGGAGCATTTGCGCACGGTACTTCAGATTCTTCGGGAGAAGAAGTTGTACGCAAAGCTGAAGAAATGCGAATTTTGGCTTTGAGAGGTCTCGTTTCTCGGGCATGTTATTTCCGAGGGTGGAGTTTCAGTTGACCCGAGGAAAGTGGAGGCTACTGAGAATTGGCCGCGCCCGACGAATGTAGCTGAGGTCCGTAGCTTTGTGGGCCTAGCAGGTTATTATCGACGGTTCGTGGAGGGGTTCTCGAAGATTGTAACTCCACTTACCCGTTTGACGCAAAAAGGCACCAAATTCGTTTGGGGTGACGAGTGCGACCAGAGTTTTAAAGAGCTGAAGCAAAGGCTAACTTCGACTCCGGTGCTCGCCCTACAGGTGCAGGGGCAGGACTACGTCGTCTACAGCGATGCTTCTTATCTGTGCTTGGGGTGTGTGTTGATGCAGGGCGGGAAGGTTATCGCTTACGCATCCCGTCAGCTTAAGAGCTACGAAAAGAATTACCCCATTCACGATCTAGAGTTGGCGGCGGTGATCTTTGCCTTGAAGCTTTGGAGACATTATTTATAT
>NW_017892847.1:0-1570 GCF_001540865.1 Ananas comosus | reverse complement strand
AGGTGATAGATACAATCTAGATAGATCCTTGGGCTCCTCAAAACTTTCAATAAGGGTAGTTGGGCAGACCACTTGAGAATGGCCGAGTTCGCCTACAATAATAGTTATCAAGCTAGCATCGGGATGGCACCGTTCGAGGTCCTATATGGGCGGAAGTGCCGATCCCCTATATGTTGGAGCGATGTAGGTGAACCTACGGCATTGGGCCCAGACATATTGCGAGAGGCAGAAGAGAAGGTCCGTCTTGCTCGCAAGAGGCTACTTACGGCACAGTCGAGGCAAAAGAGCTATTCTGACAAACGCTGTAGAAACTTGGAATTCGCGGTAGGTGATCGCGTTTTCTTGAGGGTTTCGCCGATGAGAGGTGTGAAACGCTTCGGAGTGCGGGGAAAGCTAAGTCCCCGATATATCGGACCGTTCGAAGTGTTGGAACGTATTGGAGCCGTAGCATATAGATTAGCATTACCGCCGAAGCTCGCGGGCGTGCATAATGTATTCCACGTTTCTAACCTTCGCAAGTATGTCCACGATCCCGAGCACGTTATGTATTATGAACCGCCAGATCTACAAGAGGATTTGAGCTATGAAGAGTTCCCGGCGATGATCATTGCCCGAGAAGTGCGGAAATTAAGAAGTCGTGAGATCCCCTACGTGAAGATTCGTTGGACCAATCACGACGATCGTGAGGCCACGTGGGAACTCGAGGAATCGATGAAAGTGCACTATCCTCATCTCTTTGAGAAAATGCAATGAGGTATGAGTTAATTAAGTAGATGAATTCGTTTCGAGGACGAAACTCCTTTTTAGGAGGGGAGGATGTGAGGAAGTGAATTTTCGAAATACGAGGATTAGACTTCATCCCGATTCGACCAAGGGTCGTGTTGGTGAGCTTTAGGAAAGCCAAAGGTATTAAAAATCACCAAGAGTGCATTGCAAACGAGTCCACGGGAGCAAATAGTGCAAAACCTGCACTGGAGCAAAATTGTTCTCGGGGACTGGTCCCTGGCAGGGAGGGACCGGTCCCATCAGCTGGTGTTGCGGGGTTGCTTGAGGCAACCGGTCCCTGGTAGGGAGGGACCGATTCCCGAACGTAATCCCAGCGAGAAAAGCCAAAAATTGGCTAAGTCCTGAGATCCCAGCTATTGGGAACCGGTCTCTCAGGAAGGAAACGGTCTCCCGAGGACCGGTCTCTCTGGGAGAGACCGGTACCCGAACGCGTGACCCGAGCTGAAGCTCTCGCAGACCGGTCCCAAGTCGGGGAGACTGGTCCCTCCGCGCGCAAAACGCCCAGTAAGGGCAGTGCACAGAGTGAAATGTTGAGGGGGCCAATTGGATATTATTACAATATGAGGGCTTGTGGTCCCTCTCTCTCCCTTAGCCCCTCATTTCCCTCTCTCCCTCACTTCCACTCCCTTGCTCTCTCTCTCTAGAGGAGAAAAAAGAAGAAGAAGTATAAAAGAGAAGGAAAAGAAGAAAGGAAAGGAAGGAGAAGAAGAAGGAGATCAAGGAAAAGAAGCTTTTGGACCTCTCCCTCTTCCTCTCCTCTCTCTTTTGAGCTAACTTAGAGGTA
>NW_017892846.1:0-1571 GCF_001540865.1 Ananas comosus | reverse complement strand
GGTACAAGGCTTTGATGATAGATGCTGAATCTGAGTAAATATGAAAAGTTTCTCCCGAGTACCTTTGCAACAAAAGATTTGTCGCTCGAAAAATTACTCCAATTTCCGCAGAGCAAGCGTCATGGACATCCTTCAGTACATCGGATATGCACATAATGATTCCATGCTGATTAGCGACCAGGCATTCTACACCACCTGTAGTGCCACCTTTTCAACTCCCATCCACACATGCATGTAAGAAAAAGGTCGCAGGTTTTTGAATCAAAGTTGGGTTCTGAATGCTAATCATCATCATGTTCTCTTTAGAATATAAGGTCGTTCAGCTACGAGCCCGTGAAATGATGGTAGTAATATTGAAAATTTTTCCTTCAAAAATCATTTTATTCCTTCCTTTCCATAAGCTCCATAACAAATGAACATAGAAAGCCCTATGAGTCATCATAGCTTTATTAGTTAGGATAAAGAAAATTCAAAAGGACAGAGGCCTATCCGCATTATCAATTATAAGGTCTATACTGAATGCGAACCAAACACGTGGTGTCTGCTCACAATTAAGAAATAAATGTACCAACATCTCAGGCTCTTGTAGGCAAAGCGGGCAAAGTCCATTAAAGTTAGGTAGTCTCGAGGCTAGTACGGCTCCAACCAATAACGTGTTTGCTATTAGTTTCCAGAAAAATACTAGCGCTGAATGATTTAACGCTCGGATACACATCTCGATCGGGTTCATATTTTGCCTGGTGCATGAAAAATTAATGGTTATGTGTTCGTGCCGTGTGCGTAAGTCCAGTAGCTCCGTACGTGACATCGATCGAGGATCACGTGAAAGCTAATGGATAAGAAATTATCAAATGATAAACATAGATCTGAGCGTTTCCTGTGAGATGAGGCATAATTAGCTCGTGAGATCTAATGAATATGTTAAATATAAAAATATTTAAATACTGTTCTCTAATAGCTTAAGCTTTTAGAGTACAACGGTTGTTTCACATGATATCAGAGCAGGAGGTCCTGAGTTCGAGTCACGTCAGGCTTCTAGCATATTAATTTTCTCCCATTTAATTCAAGCTCACGTCATGGACAGATTAAAAAAATTTTCTCTCATTTAATTAAATATAAAAATAAAAATGTTTACGTGATTGTGAACCACGGGTATAGAAACAAATATTTGTCTCCCTCGTTGGTAAAAAAAAATCTTCAATTGATGTATAAGAACATTTTTTACATTGTTTTATTACACAATTATAATACTATTCGTGACTAGATCAGATTCTTTGCTATCTTATATATATATAGCTCGACAAATTATTTTTCTTCGATATTAATTTTATTGTGTCGGCAATACTCATAATGTAAAAAATTTTGCTTAGTTGATGTAAACAGTTTTATGCAAATTTGATAGCAATAAAATCACTAGTCAATAAAGATAACATTTTCGAGCGACTCAAATATTTTTTCTAATGTTATTAATTAGTTTTTCGTGTATATTCAATGAGAAAATTTTCGCCAAATATATTGAAGAATGCTTTGTATGACGTGAGATTTTTGTCATTTATCTTCTACTATATATA
>NW_017892845.1:0-1575 GCF_001540865.1 Ananas comosus | reverse complement strand
TATTGTATCACCTTATGCTTTACTTACTTTGTTTAGTTATATTTCTTTTACTCTGGTTTAGATGATAGAACCTTACTCGCTCTGATATCGTTAGTTGTTATTATTCTATTCATTCTATTTCTTGCTTTTACTTCCGCTTTGTTGTAGACGCCTTATATGTGTAGATATATGGCGGGTCTGGGCACGCCACCGGGAGGGCCTCCGCCGGTCCCGGGGCGTGACATAGGCTTTGCTTTTTAGTGCTATAGCCTAAATTGGAACTGTTATAACTTGAAAGGGAACAGTTTTACTGGTCCCAGGTACATCTGTAGTATTGAAGGGCACACCAATATACCGGCCACATCTATCTGTCCACTTATATTTGGTAAACTCAGCTTTTGCTGCAATAGCTTCAAACGGAACAGTTATAGAGGTCTCAGGTACATCTGTAGTCTTTAATAGCACACCGATATACCTGCCATATCTATATATCCACTTAAATATGGTAGGCTAAGACCTGTCGTGCTATAGCTTACAATGGAACAGTTATACTACTTTCAGGTACATTTGTAGTGTTAAAGGGAACACTTCTATACATGGCACATCTATATGTTCACTTCTATATGGTAGGCTTTGTTTTTTAGAGCTATAGCCTAAATTGGAATTATTATAACTTGAGAGGGAACAGTTGTACTGGTCCCAAGTAGATCTGTAGTGTTGAAGGGCACACCAATATACCGGCCACATCTATTTGTCCACTTATATTTGGTAAGCTCAGCTTTTACTGCTATAGCTTCAAACGGAACAGTTATAGAGGTCTCAGGTACATCTGTAGTCTTAAATGGCACACCGAAATACCTGCCACATCTATATGTCCACTTAAATATGGTAGGCTAAGACCTGTAGTGCTATAGCTTACAATGGAACAGTTATACTACTTTCAGGTACATTTGTAGTGTTAAAGGAACACTTCTATACATGGCACATCTATATGTTCACTTCTATATGGTAGGCTTTGCTTTTTAGTGCTATAGCCTAAATTGGAACTGTTATAACTTGAAAGGGAACAGTTGTACTGGTCCCAGGTATATCTATAGTGTGGAAGGGCACACCAATATACCGGCCACATCTATCTGTCCACTTATATTTGGTAAGCTCAGCTTTTTCTGCTATAGCTTCAAACGGAACAGTTATAGAGGTCTCAGGTATATCTGTAGTCTAAAATGGCACATCGATATACCTGCTACATCTATATGTCCACTTAAATATGGTAGGCTAAGACCTGTAGTGCTATAGCTTACAATGGAACAGTTATACTACTTTGAAATACATTTGTAGTGTTAAAGGGAACACTTCTATACCTGGCACATCTATATGTTCACTTCTATATGGTAGGCTTTGCTTTTTAGTGCTATAGCCTAAATTGGAACTGTTATAACTTGAAAGGGAACAGTTGTACTAGTCCCAGGTACATCTGTAGTGTTGAAGGGCACACCAATATACCTGCCACATCTATATGTCCACATCTATATGGTAGGCTTCGGTTTTAGTGCTATAGATTTAAATGGAACAGTTATATGTTGTCGTAGGTACATC
>NW_017892844.1:0-1575 GCF_001540865.1 Ananas comosus | reverse complement strand
TTGGTTGCGGTCTCGGGGCGGGGGTGCGACAGTTGTTGTATCAGAGCAAGAGTGAGAGCAAGCAAAAGAGAGAGTCTAGGACTGACCTAGAAGACTCTAGGATGGTGAACCTTAAGGATGATAGATGCTGAGTGCGACGTGAACCTATGACACGGCGGAAGTTGATCGATTGGGTTGCAGTCGGTGTTGGTACTCTAGTAGTTGCTAGAGATGGATTGAGTGATACTAGTCTTTGGCTTAAGGCGGTTGTGTTGGCGGCCAACAACACAATGCCGAGAGTCAAGAACGGGTACACTTGTGAGCTTCCGTCTGATTTGCGTAATTAAGTTGTATCGTTTCGTAACTGCGAAGACGTGGTTGGGTTAAGTAATTAACCGATTGTTTGCGTTTCAGGAGTTAATGGCACCGAAGAGACGCTACGTGCGTAGGACTGCTCCAGCACCACCCCTAGGGGTGCCCGAGTCAGCTGTGCCCCCGGCGGCGCCAGAGCCAGCTGGGCCTAGTGAGGTGCAAGAATTGCGGGCACAAGTTGCTGCGTTAGCAGGGCGGTTCGATCGGCTCCAGGAGCTTATGGAGCGTCAAGCGGCGGCTGCGGCAGTCGGCCAAGGCCATGTTCCGCCCGTGCCTTCGGTTCGCGCCCCCAATGCGGCTGAGGGTGTGGGCGATGCGCCGGTTCCGGTGGCGGCGCAACCCCCACCGGTGGATATTCCTCCTACGGCGTCAAGATCTCCTACGCCTAGAGCGGCGGCTGAGGAGGCGGAGCGAGAGCGTGGCTACACGGCTCTCACAAGGTTTACAAAGTTCCACCCGCCTGCGTTCGATGGAGAAGTGATAGATCCTTGGACAGTGGAGACATGGTTGGCCTCGATGGAGACCCTGTTCGAGGACATCTATACAGAGGAGCGGGATAAAGTGAATTTGGCCGCTCATTGCTTTGATAAGCGGGCCAGGGTGTGGTGGAAGAGAGTTAAGCAGGATCGATCTCCGGATCTTCCGTCGATCAATTGGGAGGAGTTCTGAAGATTGATGTTTGTGGAATACTTTCCCGATAGCGATAAGAGAAAGATGCGGGAAGACTTTAGAAAGCTCAAGCAAGGCAACAGCACGGTTCGGGAGTATGAGCGGGAGTTCACACATCTTTTGAACTGTGTCCCGGACGTGGCGACGACGGAGCAAGATCGAGCAGATTGCTTCGTGAGAGGACTCCGACCCGGCGTGTTTCGTATGGTGCATGCCTTCAAGTTTCATACTTTCGCGGAGGCTTTGGACCGTGCCTTATGGGTCGAGCACGGGAACTCCTGCGAGCGTGAGGACCGTGAGGCGTTCGAGAAGGATAAAGGGAAGAAGCGACCAAGCGGTGGTTTGGGGGGACAATTGAGTTCTAGAAGGCCCCCGAAGTATCCACGATCGCACCTGAAGGGCCGCGGTGCGAAGCGGTATATCTTTTGCGGCGGTGACCACCGACCCAGTATGTGTGATCAACGCCGAGGAAAGTGCTTTAGATGCAGGCAAGCAGGGCACATCGCACGCGACTGCCTTCAAGGAGGGGCTTTACCTGCTCCATCTATTGCATCG
>NW_017892843.1:0-1577 GCF_001540865.1 Ananas comosus | reverse complement strand
GAACGCCGACCACTGGATTGTTGAGAAGTGGTTGATGCATATGGAGAAGCTATTTCGAGATACCTTCGTTGAGGAGAGGGACAGGGTTTGGCTCGCCACTCATTCTCTTGACGGCGAGGCCTATCGTTGGTGGTTGGATATCCAGGACAATCCCAGCACCGACTTGACAGCGATCACATGGACGCGATTCAAGGAGCTTCTCCTGGCGCACTACTTCCCGACCAGCGTTAAGAGGAAGATGGGGCAGGACTTGCGCAGCTTGCGCCAGGATGAGCGGTCCGTGGCAGAGTACGAGAGGGAGTTTTCTCGACTACTCCATTGTGTGCCTTTTGTGGTGCTGGATGACGAGGACAAGGGCCGCATCTTTGAGCGCGGTTTACGGCCTTCTATCTTCCGGTTGGTGCAGTCTTCCAACCTCCAGACCTACCGGGAGTGTTCACGCAGCTGGGGCATGTGTTTCTTGTGTGGCCAGGAGGGCCACTTTCAGTTGTACTATCCGAGAGGTTCAGCGCCAGCGCCATCTTCGGCATCTGCACTAGCATCGCCAGGTCCCAATCAGGGGACATCTTCTGCGCATCACCAGGCAGGGCGGCCGCCAGTTCTGCGGCAGGCGGAGGGGTCACGACAGGCCCCGAGCGGGCGCATGTACGCGGCCCAGACTGAGGAGGCAGCGACAGCCGAGAATGTGGTCGCAGGTACCATTTTACTTCATGGTATTCGAGTTAGAGCATTGTTTGATACCGGTGCATCGCATTCATTCATTGATCGGCTGTTTGCCGAACTGCATGGCATCCCACTTGTATCCTTGTTGCATCCGGGACGAGTTGTTGTACCCGATCATTCTTTGGGCATTCGGGAGTTTTGCCCCAGCTGCCCTATTCAGGTTGGAGATTGGATCATGCCCGTGGACTTGCTAGCTTCGCATAAACTTGGGGAGTTTGACGTCGTGTTGGGCATGGATTGGTTAACTAAGTATTTCGCCACTATCGATTGCAAGGATCGAACGGTGACGTTTAGAGAGCCAGGGCAGGCGGAGGTTATGTACCGAGGATGCCAGAGTTCGCTGTTTGCGATGACGATTAGCTCGAGAAGAGCTCGGCAGTTGATTAGTAGGGGCTGCGTAGCCTATTTGGCTACTGTCGTGTTGCGGGGCGATGCAGACGCCCCTAGGATTGAGGATATCCCCGTAGTGCGGGAGTTTGGAGATGTGTTTCCAGCGAAACTTCCAGGCATGCCACCTGATAGGGAGATTGAGTTTGTGGTAGATCTCGTCCCCGGGACTACCCCGATCTCAAAGGCACCCTATAGGATGGCACCAGCAGAATTGAAGGAGCTGAAGGCACAGTTGCAGGATCTTCTGGATAAGGATTTTGTGCGACCGAGTGTGTCACCTTGGGGAGCACCGATTTTGTTTGTAAAAAAGAATGATGGATCACTTCGCTTATGTGTGGACTATCGTGAACTTAATAAAGTCACGATCAAGAACAAATATCCATTGCCGAGGATCGACGATCTATTTGATAAGCTCCAGGGATCTTGTGTATATTCCAAGATTGACTTGCAGTCGGGATATCACC
>NW_017892842.1:0-1581 GCF_001540865.1 Ananas comosus | reverse complement strand
TTGGTTGCTAGTGAGATTTCAGTATCTTAGACTTGTCGACACATTTGGAGAGTGTCGAGACAAGTCGGAGTCATTTTGGCGCGAAATGGACGCAAAACGGACTCGACACAAAGCGAGAGTGGAGTTCTGATGCTGAAATTCGCAAAGTGCAGAATTTTAGTGTTGAGTACCGGTACCATGCAGGGAGTACGGGTACCCCAGTGTAATTACAGAATAGACTGCTCTCGAGTTGTGCCAATTCGATGCTGAGTACCGGTACTGCATCGGACGAGTACCAATATTGAGCTTGAGTACCGGTACGGCATCGAGTTGGTACCGGTACCCAGTGTGCGAGGCTGCGGGCTGAGAGGCCGAGTACCGGTAATCAAATCTGGTACCAGTACTCCAGCTGGATTTTGAGTAGGTGAGGGACCTTTTGGTCATTTGATGCATCGTTTATATCACCCTTATCCCCACCGCTTCTTATACGTGTAGAGAGGCAGGTAGTGAGCCTCTGGTTGCTACTTTCTCTCTCTCTAGGTTGGAGTCGTGTGCTTGGTGGAGGTCATGGTTTGAGCTCGGATCGACATCGACGTTCCACTTGAGAGCCGTTCGAGCGTGTGGGCGTCGCGGTTGCGCCGTTGGAGGCCGGGCGAGCGTGAGATTCCTCTCCTTTCGATTTCTCACCGTTGTTGGACGAGTGTTTCGAGGTGGGTTGAAGTTTACCGAAATCATCAGATTTCCTCCTAAACCTAGATGTTGTCAACATGTAAACTTCATGTGTTGTATCATGTTAGTAGCTCGATTCGCCGATTTGCATTGCTTTAAATAAAATCTGAATTGGAGCTTAAATGCTAGATTTGTTTTACATGTTGGACTTGAAATTGACTTAGGAGAAAACTATAGATCCTACACTATCATTTTCTGAAAACTACCAGATTTAGCTTTAGGAGCTGTGGTTGGTTTGTGTCGCCGCAGTTTGTACACGGTGGATATCCAGATTAGTTTAGAATGAGTTTACGCTCGTATTGGGATACCGAGCTTATTTTACAGTTAAGTGTAGACTGTTTCGGACTGTCGAGTGCCGTCGTGGTTCACGATGGACCTAGATTTCTGTGTTTGCATCAGATTGTGCTAAGAGTACGTGAGTGTTTGTGGTTAGACCAGTTAGACCCTTTTGCTTTGATTATAGCCTGTGAGAGCCTGATTGAGCTCAGTAGAGACACACTTTCATACTCGATTGGGTAACGCCCATGAGTGCCACTTCAGAGTCAGGCTTTGTGCGTTCGCGTTTACGTCGTAGTGTCCAGGTTAGACTTGCTTTTTATCAACTACCCAACGTGGTGGTGGTTGGTGTAGCTTTGACAGGCGGGACGGGTGTGTTCACAGTCCTTAGTGAGATTGGATCAGATATTGCATCATATTTATATCTACAGATAGCTAGTGTTGGTTAGCTATAGTATAGTGACATATAGCTGTAGAGTTTGTACCAGTTTTCTTTACTATCTTCCTGCATATTTTCTGTAGACTTAATGGGTGCGCCGTTGAGGTCGGTAGCGGTACCCACTAAGGACTATTTCTTTTTGCAGTAGTTCTCACACC
>NW_017892841.1:0-1581 GCF_001540865.1 Ananas comosus | reverse complement strand
CTCCGTCAGTCTTAGCTTCCATACCTAGCACCGAAGCTATTGTCTCAGGAGTGATGGATAACTCAACACCACGTACGGAAGTCTTAAATACATACGGACCGCCGTCGGAGTCGCTTAGGTGACCTGCTCTCATATAAAATTCTCTGATAAACTCCAAACAAAAACCAGTTTGCTCCGAAAAATCACAAATCTGATGAAGATTTTCCTGTTCAAATAAATCCTGAAATCCCGGCACACAGCTTATAATACTGGCAACCCCAACATCTCGCTCACCAATGCAGTGTTTCGACGAGTACATGGACCGTCGAGCAGATGGAACATCCTGTAGACTGTGACGTCGTGGCTCAGAACCTGGTTCTCGAATTTCAACACCACCAGACTTGCGACGACCGGGACGCTCAATCGCCTTTCCCTTGCCTTTATCCACGGCTTTTCCTTTTCCCTTGCCTTTCCCTGTATCCTTATCCTTAGCTAATACCTCGGGAACAAAAGCCTCCAAATCCGGCTCGTCCTCCTCAGAATCGTCGCCAGGAGCATATTCGCTCTCTTCATCTTCCGGTTGATACTCAATCGGCCTTTTAGCTTTGGAGCGCTGTCGCTTGCTTCCATGACCACCCCCAGCCATAAGGACAACAAGCACGAGAATCCACGAGTACATTTTTTGAAAATCACCTGTTAAACATAATGAAATTTACATATAAAATTTTTTTTTAAAAAAAATCCAGCAAATTGGTATATAAATATTAGATAATCCTAGGGGCCACATGATCATGAGAAACCTGAACAAATCATGCAACAAAACCAGCAAAAACAAATTTTTACGAAAACGTCGAAAACCTAGGTTTTGATGATGAAAAACCTACAGAAAATGACCAAAAAGATAAAGAAATTCCAGAAAAGATAAAGACAACCGGTCTAATAACAAGATCGAAACTTAAACATGCATTTTAAGCAAGATCTCTAAAACAATCATCAAAAAATCTGAACCGAGACACATTTTTGAAATACATGACATAAAAGCAACAAAATCCGAAAATCATACCTAAAATCAGTGCAAATTGATGAAGATCGGAAGTAAAACCACTCTGAAGACAAGAGAGGAACAAGGTAGAACGCAGGGGAAGAGAAAATAAACTTTTTGAAAAATAGTACACAGATGTATCGAGCGAAAACCTCTTTATCGGGTCTGGCGGAGGGACTGGTCTCTCTTGCCTGGGACCGGTCTCTGAGCCTGAAATTTTCAAAAAAATTTTAAATGCAGCTCGAAAATTTCAAAACAAAATGTAAGGGTATTCCATAATCTTCAATCATCACAAATAACCTATTTCCATTCACAAAAACTTTAAATAAAATTTCATAAATAAATTTGAAAAATCAATTTCAGGGATATTCAAAACGTCAAAATTGTTGACCCGAAAATCAATGAAAATTCTTGATACATATAAAAATAGAATTCCACACATCATGCAAGATCTAGGAAATTATTGTATCATTTTACCATCATATTTTGTTAAAGAAAACGAATAAATAATTCTCAGAATCGTGAAATTAACATAATATGTTCAAATTGAGTTATGCACA
>NW_017892840.1:0-1591 GCF_001540865.1 Ananas comosus | reverse complement strand
GTGAGAGTTACATTTCAATTGGAAAGATTTAAGCTTTAGTGCTGAAATGTAAGGATTTTGATGCAATTTTTGGAAATTCATGTGCTAGACTGTTTGAGAGGCTTGTTGCTGGTTGTGGCTGAGTTTGGTAGGGGTTCCGGCGACCCTTGCTGCCGTGGATTAGTGCTAGAGGTGGGTTAATCATCGGATTCTCCTCCTAAGTTTAGTAGTTGACAGCATATATGTTTAGTCTTTTGTATATCATGTAGTTAGCTCAAACTAGTGATTTGCATGCTTATGAAATCTGAGTTAAAATGTTAGTTAAATATACATGTTGGACTTGGATTTAACTTAGGAGAAAACTGACGTTTCTACACTGTCATATGTTAAAACTACCAGATTTAACTCTAGGAGCCGTAATTTGTTAGTATCACTGCAGTTTGTGGACGGTGGATACTCAGGATAGTGTAGAATGTATTTACGCTCGTGCTAGGATGCCGAGCTTATTTTTACAACAGTGTTTAGGCTGTTCCGCACTGTCGGGTGCCGTTGAGGTTGATGGTGGACCTAGATTGCTGTTTTTGCATCAGATTGTGCCGAGAGCATGTGAGTTTGGTTGTTAGATCAGTTGGACCATGTTTACTTAGATTTTAGCCTGTGATAGCCTAATTGAGCTCGACAGAGATACGCTTGCATATTCGGTTGGGTAGCGCCCACGAGTGCCACCTCGGAGTCGAGCTTTGTGCGTTTGCGTTGGTGTCGTTTTGTCCTGATTGGACTTGCTCTCCACGGACGGCTTAGTGTGTAGGTAGCTGTATAGCTTCGACAGGCAGGACGGGTGTATTCACAATCCCTGGGACGGGTGTGTTCACAGTCCCTAGTAAGATTGGATCAGAGATTTGCATTATTTTATAGATAGTTAATGTTGGATCATGGTAGTATAGTGGCATATAGTTGTAGATTGTTTTCAGTTCTTTTACAATCATTTGAGCATACATTTGCAGACTTGGTGGGTGAGCCGATGAGTTTGAGGGCGGTACCCACTGAGGACTACTTGTTTTTGCAGTAGTTCTCACGCCCTTTTGTTACCCCCCTTTTGCAGAGCCTTCGGTTACGGCTGCTGCTACTGCTGATTCTGATCGCGGAAAGGGTGTTGCGAGTTAGAGCCATTCCTGACGAGTTGCTGAGCTAGAGGAGTACCAGCTATAGGTAGTTGTAATTTTTGGTTTATTATACACACTACTAGAAATTTGACATATAGCGGCATTATTTGTAGCAATATTTATTTAAATATTGGTAAATGCAAAATATATTGGCATTTACAAAGAATTGTCGCTAAATATATCATTTATCGACATTTATAATTTATTATTGGTAAATAATAATATTTAGCGGTATTTATTTTTAAATGCCGATAAAAAATAATTTAAATATCGGCAGTTAATTTTAGTGCCGCTAAGAGTATTTAATTACCGGCATTTAAACTTAAATATTGGTAAAAGGTCTTAAATTCTAAATATGTGGATTCCCAATATTTTTCCCTCCCGCCTCCTTCTTCCGCCACACCCTTTTGTTTCGTCCGATCATTTTCTCCCCATCCTTTTAGGGTTTT
>NW_017892839.1:0-1592 GCF_001540865.1 Ananas comosus | reverse complement strand
TTACCCATACCCGCCCGCGGGTGGGTGGGTGGGTATGCGGGTTACCCGCAATTTTTTTTTTATTTTTTTCTCTTATATTTTTTAAGTGCAAATACATATATAAAAGTTTTAAAAATATAACATAATTCATTATTTAAAATATCATAACATATAATAAAAATATTTAAAGTTTTAAAGCAAAAAAAAATCGTAATATAAAAGACGCGATAAGAAATTAGGGTTAGAATTTGTAGGATGGATAAATAAAAATATATGTATTTTAATTAAAATATATATTTTTTAATTAAAAAATATATGTGCGGGTACCCGTAGATACCCGCGGGTTATCCAAAATGCCAACAGCTTAATGGGTACCCACCCGTTTTACCCGTAATTTTTTGGATTTGAAAAGTTGGTACCCATACCAGCAAATTTGCGGGTAACCCGCGGGCACCCGCGGGTATGGGTCGAGATTGCCAAGTCTAGCTACCACCACCACCACTGCACGCTATGCGTTATTTCTGGATTGAAAAGAATGAGATAAAAAATAGAAGGCGGAGGAGCGGGTGGTAAAAAAAAAAAAAAAAGAGAATTTGAGATAGAGGAGTGGAAGGGGCAAGTAGGATGGACTAAAAAAAAGTTGAGAGGGAGGAGAAGAGGGGCGTTTGGGAGGAGGGAAGCAATCCGAAAATTTTAATTAAATGTGCCCCTCCTAATTAAAGAGAGAGAGAAAGTGGGTCCTACGAAAATAATTATTTTTAATATTTAGAGAAAAAATGGGTCTCACATTTTTTTCTAAAACGCGGGATTAAGAGGGGGAAGACGGAGGGGCGTATGGAAAGAGAGAAGGAATTCAAAACTTTAATTAAATGGCCTCTTCTAATTAAAGAAAGAAAGGGAAAGGTGGGCCCACTAAAAAAATTATTCTTAATATTTAGAAGAGAGGCAGGTCCCACTTTTTTTTTTAAAATGCGGATTGAGAGAGAGAGAAAATAGAAGGGCGTTTGGAAGGAGAGAAGGAATCCAAAAATTTTAATTAAATGGCCCCTCTTAATTAAAGAGAGAGAGAAAGTGGGCCTACTAAAAAACTTATTTTTAATATTTAGAGAAGAGGCGGGTGCCACTTTTTTCTTAAAACGTGGGGAGTGTTTGAATTCCATGAAAATATATAGTATGTTATAGATTCTATTTCTGAAGAGTTAATATTACTTATTTTGGGATAATTTTTAATGTACTAAATAATTTATTTATTCCTGGACGTGCAAAGATTACAAAAAACTTTCTCAAATATTCTTTTAAATATAAATATTTTAAAAAATAATTTTTATATTTTGACCAAAATATATTTATTAACTAAAATATTTTTTAAATATAATTTTTTTTTTTACATAAAAGATAATATCATCATCTCATGAGTCCAACTGTTATATTATCAATAGTACGGAGGCTTCCGTACTATCATGTTATTTTTCGATCATGCGACACATTAAGCTTGATATATATTATTGAAGGTATTTAAAAACTAAATTTCATAATTTTTTGATATTATTTAACTATCAAACAAGTAACCTAAAAATGAATGGTTAAAAATAAAAATCTCATAAAAATAATGA
>NW_017892838.1:0-1593 GCF_001540865.1 Ananas comosus | reverse complement strand
AATGTGTTAATTAAATTGTTACTACTAGATAGTGTACATTAGCATACATGATATAGCATGCTTACTCACATTAGAGTAGTTTATACTTGTTGAATATTATGTATATTGAAGGCATAGTAGTACTAATATCCATTGTTTAATGTTCATTTCATATTATAGTTATACTTGCTTACTATTTATGCCTTGGGAACCTAGTAGTGTAATTCGCTGATGTCGGCGGTTACTCACTGGGAACTATTGACTATTAGTTCTCATGCCTTATTTGTTGTTGTTTTTATTTATAGAGCCATCCACAGCAGGAGAGGCTAGGGATCGCGGTAAGGGGGTCGCGTCTAGCTAGGCATAGCTTGAAGTTCTTGCTAGGTGGTTACCTTTCCTTTTGCTAGCTGGAGAGGTGTCCTGTCTTGGATGTATAGTGACCACCCTGTGTTGTTGATGGATTACTTGTAGCCACTTTATGTATATTTGCATTTTTTGGGAGATGTATATGTTAGTGTTTTACTTTCTATTCTACTTGTTTTAGTGAGTAGTATTTGTCATATACTTTGATATCATATTAGATGTTTTTACTTCTTCATGCTATTTCTAACATGTTCACTGTAGACGCTATGTATACTCTCGGTATATGGCGGGTCTGTGCACGCACTACTACAAGTACAAGATTTAGTGGTGACAAATATCGCCACCATAGCCAAAATTGTCGCTACGAAAACCTTTTTGGCGGCGATAAACATGTTGCCGCATGCTGCCACCTAAAACCCCGTCGATAAAACTATTTGGTGGCGACATGCCGTCGCCATGAAAAGTTAAGATGATTAGCGGCGACATGTTGTCGCCGCTAAAAGTTTAATAATTAGCTGCGACATGGTGTCGCTGCGAAAAGTTTATGTCTAGTTTTTATGGTGACGACTATTGTCACCACCTATTTTCTGATCTAAAATTAATTTTTTTTAAAAAAAAATTGTAGTAATAGATATTATTGATTTAGTATAAATTGCTAAAAAGTAACCTATAGTTATAGAAATTTTAATTACTTTTCTTCTTAAATTTTAACTTTTAATTTCAATTTAATCCTCTCAAAACCAAATTAAACCCAAGCACCTTGGATCAAACACCTTAGAACCAATATATATTAAATCTAGTTGAATCTCTATAAAGTATTTGATCATAAAATCCACGCAAATAAACAAGACTAAATCAAGTTTTTAATGTTAAGAAGAGAACAAATAATCTTATAAAGTAAATAAGTAACTTAGATTGTCTCACAAGAATCATGTTAGAGTATCACTCTCACCTTACAATCACCCAACACATCCAAATGTAAATTTATCAAAATATGTCTAAATAGTGCTTTTGTCGTTTCCTCATGATATCAAATGTAAATTTATCAAAATATGTCTAAATACTTGATTTAATATGTTGCCAAAATATTTGTCGCCACATCTCTTATAAATTTGCAAATAAAAATAAAGAAAAATTAGCTTTTTAACATTTGCTGACCCTTAATTGATGACGGAAACAACAAGCAAAAAGTTAAGTACAAAAGCTAAGTACAATAAATTCTTAGCTATGTATGGGCACCCACAATGTTAA
>NW_017892837.1:0-1594 GCF_001540865.1 Ananas comosus | reverse complement strand
GGTCTTCCTAAAGATCATGCCGTTCCCGACCTTCCAAATTATACCCAACAGCAGGCTACCAATCCAGATATCGTAGTATCCGACGACTGCGTTCCAATTCTCGTCATCCATCTATCCTTGACCGATCTCACATCATCCCCTCAATCTCTAGACTGAGCATACTCTAAGGTCGTCATTAGTAAAAATCTCGAGAAGACACATCATGTGAATAAATGGCTCGAGAAGACACATCATGTGAATAAATGGTCGACAGCTTTCTCTTCGACCCCGCACAACACACATGCTGTGGTTTTAGACTTGTTGAGCTTGCATTCATATATTTACAGTTTCAACTCCTATTGAGCCATTTCATATGAAACTGCTGTAGCCAGAGAAATACTCCCTTTGGCCCATTTAAATGAAACCACGACTGTTTAATATAAGCTTTTTTTTTTCCTTAAAAATACTATTATTTCACTTGTTGATTAATCATCTCAACCAGATAACAAGTTCGGAAGGGTTCTTAACACAACCAAAATAAATAGATAGATAAATAAACAAATGAATAAATAAATAAGTAAACCCAGCGAGCTAAGCTTACTTTTCTGAGCCATTTTCAGTACTGAGGCGCACAGCTGGTTGACCAAAATGAGGATCCCAAATTGCATGAGCAATTGATCTTACACGTAAAGGATTCTGTATCCATGACTCAAAATTTCCTTGCCAAGCCGCATGAAACAGATTCACAAATAAGCAAGTTTAGTTTTAACAAGCAAGTCTAGAAAACTAAACGTGCAAATTCCACAAAAATACTATAAAAGAAAGCAAAACTGTGGGAGAAAAAAGATTAAATACACCTCCCATTTTCCCTATTTTAGCACCCTCATGCATAAAAGGAATCATCAACAGTACATAGGAAAAGCATAAAATTAGTACAGAATGTTGATTGCTTGATTGAAGTTTATTACGACCTTTTCTATCTCTATTTCAGTAACTATACTGTGGGATAGATAGCATGCTACCCACTTCGTTTATTTAATTTTAGAAATAAACTTAGCTATAGAAATATGAATCAACTAGGATTCGAACTTGGGACTTCGGATACAAATCACCAAGTCTTTTGCCACTTGTGCTAGGGATGGTTTGTCGGTGTGAATCTTATTGGACAAATTAGAACAACTCCTGCAGAGCAAATTTGAGTAGCCCTTGTGGAGAATTATTCGGGAGTGATAAGGCCGATGATAGGCCTGGGTCGGATCTTAGGCTACAGAGCCCGTCTTGTTGGGTGAATCTGGGCCTAGATTCCACTTTAATGTGCCATATCCGAAAATGTCGTTGGGCCCAGGCCTAGTTCTTTCACCCGCGCATCATTCCGGAAGTTTCTTTGTATCCTTTAGGAGTCTTCTCCTAAGAAAATTGATCCCCAAAAACTACTAAATACAGATCAGAAAGTAAAGATTCTAAATTAATAATCTGCACAATTAAATATAGTTGGTGTGTGCGTGCCTGCGTGCGTGTGTCTCCATTTCTTATTCTTTCCGGCGATTTCTACCTTTTGTTCTACTTTATGCTTCTTTTACTTTGCTCCTTTTTGTTCTTTTATTGATCTGAGTGG
>NW_017892836.1:0-1595 GCF_001540865.1 Ananas comosus | reverse complement strand
GGTCGAAGTGGTGTTATGTCTCTAGCCGTGAATAGAGACGGATCCAAGTGATACTAGTTTCTCGGCTCGTAGTGGTTGTGTCGGCGACCGACGACGCGACGCTAAGAGTCCAGAACTGGAACACTTGTGAGCTTCCGCCCGATTTCGTTGTCGAGTCGTTTAATTTCGTAAACATTGAGGAAGTTATCGGATTAAGATAACTAACCGAGTTGTTGCTTTTTAGGAGCAAATGTCCCCAAGGCGTTACGTGCGTAGGTCTGCTCCGGTACCGCCTTCTGCGGAGCCTGAGCAGCCAAGATCGGAGGAAGTGCAGGAGCTGCGGGAGCAGGTCGCTGCAATGCTGGGCGCGATGCAGCGCCAGGAGGCTCGGTTCGAGCAGCTCTAGGAGATCGCGATCCCCCCGCACCTTCGGCACGCACGCCGGTAGCGGCCGAGGGTGAGGGCATAGCGGCGGTTCCCCCGCCGACAAGTGCGCCTCCGACAGCTTCGGGTTCGGCGACACTCGATACGACGGCCGACGAAGTGGAGCGGGAGCTTGTGCTAACGGCTCTAATGAAGTTCATGAAGTTTAAGCCACCAACTTTTGAAGAGGGAAAAGTGGAGCCGTCGGTGGTGGAGTCTTGGGTAGACTCTATGGAGACTCTCTTCGAGGACCTATATACCCCGGAGAAAGATAAGGTGCCTTTCGCCACCCATTGCCTCGACAAGGCGGCGAAGGTGTGGTGGAAGCGGTTGAAGCGGGATCGACCCTCTGACCTTCCACCGATGCTCTGGGAGGAGTTTAAGAAGGAGATATTCGGAAATTACTTCCCCGACACCGAGAAGCGGAAGTTGAAGGAGAGGTTTCGCAAATTGAGACAGGGAGACCATTCCGTAGCGGACTACGAGCAGGAGTTCTCCCACATTATAGACTGCGTCCCGGACGTGGTTAAGGACGACGCGGATCGAGCCAAGTGGTTCTTGCGAGGACTTCGGCCATGGATATATAGAGCGGTGCAATTATTCCAGCTCACGACTTTCGCCGAGGTTTTCAACAAAGCGCTGTGGGCAGAGCATGGAGACGCCCACGTGCGGGAGGAACGCGAGTTGTTGGCCGGATCCCAAGACAAGGGGAAGAAGCGATCGGGTGGCGGTTCGGGGGGACAATCGAGTTCGAGGAGGCCCCCGAAATATCCGCAGTCGCAGTCGTGGGGCCATGGACCGCAGCGGTGCCCTATCTGTGGGGATCGAGGCCATCGGGCACCGCAGTGTAGACAACGACAAGGACGGTGCTTTAATTGTGGACAAGAAGGACACATCAGCCGCGACTGTCCGGCAAGGGCCTCGTCTACTCCGTCAGTCGCATCGACTCCAGCGCCCTCGCCTTATCAAGGAGGGGCCCCGTATGTTCCTGTATCGGCGGGACGCGCATTGGCGCCGCGCCAGCCGGAGGTGACTCGATCAGCGCCGAGCGGACAGGTATTCGCCGCTCAGGCCCATGCCGAGGAGCCTGCCCAAGCCGAGGAGCCTGATGTTGTGGCAGGTATGGTTCTAATCAATGGAGTTCGCTCCAGAGCTATGTTCGATACGGGTGCCACGCATTCATTTATTAGTAG
>NW_017892835.1:0-1602 GCF_001540865.1 Ananas comosus | reverse complement strand
CTACCTCCCCGCCATTGTGATCGTTGTGGTCGCGGGGGTCGCTTAGAACTCGATTGCCCCGCGGATCCACCAGCCGGTCGCTTCTTAGGCTTATCCCTTTCCCTTTCTCTCTCAAAGGTTTCGCGCTCATCACGTGCGATTGCATTCCCGCGCTCCACCCAAAGCGCGCGATCAAGAACCTCCTCATAGGTCTTCAAGCGGAATGCATGAATAATCTTGAAAATCTCGGGTCGCAACCCGCGCTCAAATACCTCCGCTCGGTCCCTATCGCCATGAACCAAGTTCGGTACGCAGTTGATCATGTGCGTGAACTCCCTTTCGTACTCCCGCACCGTTCGGCTTCCTTGCCTTAGCTTTCGGAAGTCCTCCTTGATTTTTCTTTTGTCGCTCTCGGGAAAATACTCCATAAGCAGCATCTCCCGTAACGCCTCCCAAGGAATATAGGCATGTCCTAGCGAGCGACTTTTCCTCGCTTGATTCCACCACAGTCGAGCCGACCTATCAAAACAATGAGCCGCCAAATGAACTTTATCCTTCTCGAGGGTGTAGATGTCCTCGAACAAGGCCTCCATTGCGGCGAGCCAACTCTCCGTCGTCCACGGATCCTTCACGTCACCGTTGAAGGTCGGAGGGTTGAATCGCTTGAATGCCGTCAGCGCCGCCAACGTGCGCTCTTGCTCGGCCTCAAGTACATCGGAAATGGGAGCCGATGAACCCGATGCCGCCGGAGGAACAGCCGTCACGGGCGCTGCCGCCATTGCAGGGGGTGGTGCTACAGGAGCGGCCGGTGCAGGCGGATCCCTCGGCACAGATGCCGCCGCTGCCTGTTGCGCCATGATCTCATGGAGCTGCCCGATCTGCTCCCCTTGAAGCCGCATAGCCCCGGCCAATGCCGCTACCTGGGCTCGCAGCTCACGCACGTCGCCCGACCCCGACTGCCCGGGCTCCTCCCGAGGCTCTGCCGGTGTGGACCTCGTAACTCTTCTTGGTGGTGCCATCGCGTCCTGCAGCGCAACGCACACCCATTAGCACTCGTCACACGTGACTCCTACACGTTCCAAGTAGCTACCCAATTAAGCGAAAGCACAAGCCTAATTATTTCCACTTTCGGTGTTGTGTGGTCGGCCGCCCCACAAGGTCCCCTAAGTAGACAACAATTAAGCCTTATAATCCATCTCTAATTCCTTCTAGAGAAGTCTTACAGTCAACCCAATCATTCGCCTTCGCATAAGCCAAGTCCACGTCAAGCGTTTTCCTAAGTCCTTAGGGTCTCCAAACCTATGGTTGCTAGGTCATTCCTAGACTTTTGCTTTCAACTTCGCTCTGATACCATTATATCTGTCACGCCCCAATCCCCGCCAATTTGATCGGGTTCGGGTCACGTCGACAGACGCCGAACGGACAGAGCCTCCCCTGTCCGCCCAAGGCTCTAACAACTCGTATAATTAAGCAATCAACAAGAGAATTGCATATATAATAGAAGGCTCGCACGAGGGCAAGCAACAACGGAAGCGAAAGCTCTAAGCTAAATATAAATCACACATGATATTTGATTTCATTTAAACCAAATTAAAGTAAACAAAGCTATTACATTCCATTCAA
>NW_017892834.1:0-1603 GCF_001540865.1 Ananas comosus | reverse complement strand
TTTTTTTGAGAGATAGGTAGCACGCTACCCGCTTCATTTATTTCATTTAGAAATAAACTTAGCTAGAAATGTGAATTAACTAGGATTCGAACTTGGGTCTCGGATACCAACCACCAAGCCTTTCGTTAGCATTATGTATAAGTAATGAAAGATTAGGAAAAATTATAGGCATAGTATTTTATCAGATATAAAATTATTGCATTTGATTTAACACTAAAAGAAAAAAATAAAAAAAAAACATGAAAATGATCATTTGAAAAAAAAAAAAAAAAAAAACTATCACCGTGTGGTCATGAATACATAAGAAAGGAGAGGGATAAATAGTATGTTGTCCATTTTATTTATTTTATTTAGAAATAAATTTAACTGAAAATGTGAATCAATTAGCATTTGAATTCGGGACCCTGAGACTCAACCACCATTACTACTTGCGTCGGGGACAGTCGGTAACGTGCAGCCTATCTCAGATAGTAAAAATATATAAGATAAAAAAGAAGAGGGACAGAGAGAATAATGAAGAAAAAAAAAAAACCTATTATTATAGATGAAGAGAGAGAAGAACGACAATGAGAAATCCAGAAGAATGAAAAATAAAACGAGAGGATTTGCAGGGTCCAAAGAGAAATTTGGAAATGTATTTATGTAATTATACTATCATTCGCGTACGTCGTACCCCATCTCCTTTCTATGAATATCGTAACGTAATAACTGCTATCTAGGAAATATCCAATAGCAAGTATTCTAATTGTCGTTCACATAATATCCAATCGTAATATGGTGTTAATCGTCGTAACGTAATTTTCACCTTTTATTTTTGGGATGGATTTGTATGAAGTTATGGTGTTAATCGTTCTAAACAGGATTCGGCCCGATTGACCATATATATGGGTATATATCCATATAATAAAGAATAAATGATTTATCACCGACCGTTTCTAGAGCAAGTGGCAAAGGGTTTGGTGGTTGGTACCCGAGACCCAAATTCGAACTAGGCCCAAGTTCGAATCCTAGTTGATTCACATTTCTAGCTAAGTTTATTTCTAAATAAAATAAACGAAGCGGGTAACGTGCTATCGATCTCTCTCAAAAAAAAAAAAAGAAAAAAAAAAAAGAATAAATGATTTATCAGGGGCTAAAGTTTCTGCTGAAGAGAAGCTATTGCACAAACTTAGGCTACCATTTCGGATCTTCTATGCTGTTGATAATCCAGAAAATTCCAGGGGCTAATCCAACACATTGATTTCATGGCAAACTCTTAAATACAATTGTAGTTGAGGAACATTTCGTGTTATTTCGTCCATATCAAACATAAAAATAAAGATTTAAGAATCCATTGGCATGGACTGTGTCCAGTCCATTGTATCATACGGCGGCAACAAAATATCGACACGACACAACCCAAAAAAATATCAGCATAATGCAACTTTGTGTGCCGATGGCATGACTCAAACCTTCTTTTTTTTTAAAAAAAAAGTAAATAGTTATCTCAACAAAGTACTAAAAAATTAATAAATACATATTATAAGCAATTTGATTTCAAATATTGATGCTAAAACAATATTTATTTTATACTAATATGTATCAACACAAGTATTTTTTGATC
>NW_017892833.1:0-1609 GCF_001540865.1 Ananas comosus | reverse complement strand
GATCTGTATAGATTTCATAATATTTTCCATATAAGTAGTGACGCCACTGCTTCACAGTAAGGACCATAGTAGTCACCTCCAAATCATGAGTAGGGTAATTTTTCTTGTATCCCTTCAAGTGCGGAGCGTAAGCAATTGTCCTACTATGCTACATCAATATGCATCCCAAACCAATTTGTGATGAATCGCTGTATATCACAAATTCTTTCTCCATAACTGGAAGGGATGGAGGTGGAGGAGGACAAGAAGAGAAGAAAAGCAAGAGGAGAAAAGGAGGAAGGAGCGGCAAGAACAAAAGAGATGAACCGAGTGGAGAAAGACAAATGAGAATAGAAAGAAGAGCGAAAAAGGAAAAACGATATTATATTTTGTTTACTAAAAATTCTGATTGAATCTGTAAAATCTGAAAAAATGGCCTATTTTTTATTAAAAGTGCAAGGCACATGAAATTTTTATGCAAATTCACTGTTAAAATCGAAACGGCGAAAAAATAGATCTAGAAAATAACTTAATGCAGGAAAATAAAAGATAAGGAAAGAGCACACCGATATTTACGTGGTTCGGCCAACGGCCTACGTCCACGGGCGAAGACGGAGCAAATAATTTATTAATATCGAAAGGCGGAGTACAAGAACATCTCTCAAAAGACCAAAGCTTAATTAGATCGGAAACGCCGCAACAAGCAACTCTAAAAAAGTGGCTTCTCTCAACCCGTACGGACCAACAAATGCCTTTATTACTACATACGGCTCCTTCTGCTGGTTGACTTAATTAATTAGAGAATGCCTCTAATTAGAACATGGCCCTCTCTCTCCCCGCAATGCATGCATTGCCGTTCTGCATGACCACCAGCACCAAAAGGACGGAAGGCTTGGACATTAATTTTGAGAACTTAATTAGGCATGGCTTCTCAATTTGGTCGCAGCCCAGCTTCTTGGCCAGGTATATATAGGGCATGGCTTTGAATTAGAGTCTAATTGGAACTCTAATCTAATTGGATTTCTAAACACAAGTGTAACACACTAGACCTTTGCATATTGCGAGGTTCGAGTGTTTAATCTGTGTTCCGAGTTTTTTCAGATATTCTAAAGGGTTGTTGATAGTGTTCCGACCTATGACTCGCATCCCAAGAATCGAGGTTTAAAACTTAGCACTAAAATCTCTAAAGAGGAAATTTTAGGCTGCTCTCGGATTGGACTCTGCTGAACTGGGTACCTGTACAGCATTGGTTTGGTACCGAAATCAGATGTGGTACCGGTACGACATCGGGTTTGTACCGGTATCAAGTGCCGTTTTTTGCCAACCCAAGGCTCGGGTTTGCGCGCACAGTGTTTGGTACCGGTACTCTTGCCCGATGGTACCGGTACATAGTGCAGACTGCAGTCTGCTTATTTTTTAGGGGTGTTTTTGATATTATAGCCTTATTACATATACCCCCCCACGCCCCATGGAGGTCCCCTGAGCTAATACTAATTGAGAAGAAGGTAAGGAAGCCCTTCTCTTCCTCTCTTTGATTCTTCTTTATTTTAGTTGGGATTTTTGAAGTTTAATTACTTCTTTTTGTCCATTTTTGCTTCTTGGTGCTTTTGCCTCCATGGGAGAAGACTTG
>NW_017892832.1:0-1619 GCF_001540865.1 Ananas comosus | reverse complement strand
AACCAAGTCTCATAAAGAATGCTAAATGCAACCATAGATCTCCCAAGCAACTCTCTACTACATAGAGGTCCAAAATTTCATCATATATAACATGTGCATTTTAAGCATTCTAAAAATTATAATAAATACGTTTAGTATGAACATGCATGCTTTTTCAATTAATGATACGTAATTCATCACAAATGAGAATTTCTCATTGTGTGGCTAGATCAAACCAACCGAACCGTCGCGTAGTGCCTCGTTTCGCCGAACAAAGTTGTCCTCGAGTCTCAAAATACCCTAAAAGTATTGAGCGACAAGATACACGGGCATTACGATCATCTTACAATATCAAACATTAACCTATAAGCAAAAGGGGTCAAATCTCACCTTAAGAGAAGAAATCTCTTCCAAAGCTCTAAAAGAGAGCTAGAACCCTTCCACTTCAAGCTAAAGGAAGGTTCTAAACCAACTAATTTAGCCCCAAAAGCTCTAGATTCAAAATACCCAAAATAAGCCCTAAGTATCAAATCTAGGGTTTCATCTCAAAAACTTAGCAAAACATGGATCAAAAGCTCAAATTATGTTGCTAACCTCTCTAGAAGTCTCAACTTGGGCTCCAAATCAAATGGGGTGGAAGATCATTCCTCCAACAAGCCTCTAACAAAGCTCCAAGTCCTCTCCAATGGTGGAAAAAGCCTCCAAGATGCAAAAGTAGCAAAAATGAGGCATAAAAGCCTTAAAAACCAAATAAAATGGAAGGAAGGGGATGGAGGGCTCTCTTACCTTTATCTCCACCCTCCTCAGCTCAGGGAAGGCCCAAGGGAGCGTGGGTGGTAATATAGAAGTCCGCAAATGCGAAAAACCCCCTGCAGTTCAAACTGCTCAGAATATGCACTGCGTACCGGTACACGGGCTCACGTACCGGTGCACCTCCCACGAAAATGCCAAACCCGAGCCTCGGGTTTGCTGGAAAACTGCCTGTGTACCGGTACACTATCCCGTACGGTACAACCATCAACCCTGTACCAGCACAGCCATCAATCCTGTACCGGTACACGGCCTAATGAAGGCTACCCGAGAGTCAACCAAAAATCCGATTTTTCGGGTTTCGGTGCTAGGCTTCTAACCTCAATCCTCGGGACTCGAACCACGGGTCGGAACACTGTCTACGACAGTCCACAAAGTGTGGAAAAGCTCGGAACACAACCAATCACTCGAACCTCGCAATTTGCAAAGGTCCAGTGTGTTACAACTATCCTGTCTTTACCGCTTTGCTTATTACCTATTTATCTATCTGGTTATCTACTTGTGCCCACTTGGACCTAGTGGGGAGACCAGCGGAGTCGGCGGCCGAACCCACTAGGAATTAAGGAAGTTAGTTGTCACCCCCATTTTACTGCAGGGCCCAGCGCGAGTTCACACGACGAGGATCACGGTAAGGGCCTTGTCACGCCCCGGGACCGATACCAATTTGGCCCGACCCGAGCACGTCAAATAGACGCCGAACGGACAGAGTTTCCCCTATCCGCCCAAGGCTCATCACATGTACAAAATTCAAACAAGAATTGCACTAGCGGAAACATACACAAACGGCTTACACGAGGGTAAGCAATAGCCATTAGTGAAAGAAAGGAAAA
>NW_017892831.1:0-1622 GCF_001540865.1 Ananas comosus | reverse complement strand
TAGATAACTAGTTAGACCAAAAAGTGAACATAGATAACTACTTAGGTCGATCTCTTCCACCTCCACTCCTACCCATCGATATGCAAAGTAGGATCAATTCTAGGCTAATAAAAAACCTAATTTTGATGCAAATCAGAAATCAAATGCCCCAAATACGCAGAAAATTGCAACAAAAAGAGATCATACATCACATATGAGATAGCAAAGAGAGAGGTGTTACCATTTTCTAGGGTTAGGGTTTCTGATCGACGATGTAGGAATCGGAGATTAGGGTTTTAGAGAGAGAGAGAGAGAGAGAGGGAGAGAGAGAGATGTCGATGCGCGTTTTGTTTTTTTTTTCGCCCTTTGTAGACGCGAGAGAAGAGGAAAAAAAACCGAACCGGAATTCGACCGGATTTGGGGGGGAGAAGCCGGTTCACCTAAGAATTGCTCACTCGAACCGGGACCAATTGCACTCTAGTCCTCAAATTTTGAGAATCTTAACACTTAGGTCCTCAAATTTTAATTTATTATAATTAATGACCCAAAAGTTCTAAATTATTACAAGGCTAAAATGTATAGAAACCTTTTCCTAGACTTTAATCAATTTCGAAATTGATCCCCTGAACTTTTTCTTATTTGATTTACACTCCTCTACTTGATAATATAAAATAATCGACACAGAAACAGCACAGGCACAGGAATATCAAACTTAAAACGGCTTAGCAGCACAGGCTCAACACAGCACAGGGCATAGCATATACTGTGTATCTGGCTCTTGTGCAGATAAATTTAGATTTTACTATATAATTGTACCTAAAACTTTTTCGGTAAATTCCTCTAATCCACGCAATGCACGCATAGTAAAATTTCGCTTTTTATTATGTTGTATATACTACACTTATTTTATATTCCTTTTTAAAGTTTATGGTAGGGATACCAAAGTGTGAAAGAGTGAAATCATCGAACACTAAATTTTATATATTTAAATCATAGTACACCAAAATAAAAATAGAAACATAATAGATAAAATGATTAAAAAAAGCAATTTAGTCACTATTTCAATTTTGATTTATCATGAGTTCACTTATAAGCTATTTGGATCCAACCCATAGACTTAAAAAATATATATTAAATTGCTTTATAATTGTCTCTTCCACTACTTTTCTATTTTTACTTTGGTGTCCTGTGATTAAACTATGTGAAATTTAATGTCTTATGATTTCATTTTTTTACGCTTTGATGACCTTACTATAAACTTTAAATGAGAAGAAATTAACCATTACAAAGCGATTATAACACCACTATGACATCGCGACATTAACTACTACACCGCTAACGATTTTACGGTGTAGTCGTTTTATATCCTGAATTAATATTATTCCAATTTTTTATATCTTTGGGGACTCGAAATTTGACAAAACTTTAAGTGGGGGGACTTGAAACAAATAATCTAGATATGAGGATGAATACTAAATCAAGCAAAGAAGCTATTAAAACTTCCAAAATAAACTTAGTTTTATTTGTGTGTGTTCTTTTTACATACGCTAATTTTTAATGAAATCAGCCGTAGAAAGCATCCACAAACTAAGATTGTCTTAAAAATTTTAAAGATTCCCTTCTTCGATCTAGTTTATTAACCC
>NW_017892830.1:0-1627 GCF_001540865.1 Ananas comosus | reverse complement strand
GTCACAATCAAGAACAAATATCCATTACCCCGAATTGATGATTTATTCGATCAGCTGCAAGGATCGAAAGTATACTCTAAGATTGATTTGCAATCAGGTTATCACTAGCTTAAGATCAAGCCTGAAGAGGTTTCCAAGACCGCTTTTAGGACACGGTATGGGCATTATGAATTCACAGTTATGCCATTTGGACTGACGAATGCCCCAGCGGCCTTTATGGATTTAATGAACCGTGTCTTTAAGCCCTATTTGGATAGGTTTGTGGTCGTGTTTATCGACGATATTCTGATCTATTCTCGAAGCGACGAGGAGCATGAAAGTCATTTGAGAATGGTGTTGCAAGTACTTCGCGAAAAGAAATTGTTTGCAAAATTAAAGAAATGTGAATTTTGGCTTCGAGAGGTAGCATTTCTGGGTCATGTCATTTCAGAGATTGGGATAGCTGTGGACCCAAAGAAGATTGAAGCGATTAAAGATTGGCCTAGGCCGACTAATGTCACCGAAATTCAGAGTTTTCTAGGTTTGGCGGGATACTACCAAAGATTTGTTGAGGGGTTTGCCAAGATGTCTACTCCTCTTACTCGACTCACTCATAAAGGAGCTAAATTCCTGTGGAATGAAACCTGCGAAAGAAGTTTTCAAGAGTTGAAGGGACGATTGACCACCGCCCCGATTCTTGCACTGCCTGTCACTGGAGTCGATTATGTGATTTACAGTGATGCGTCGCTGAATGGATTAGGGTGTGTTCTAATGCAGAACGGCAGAGTAATTGCTTATGCGTCTCGCCAATTGAAAGATTATGAAAAGAACTACCCTACACATGATCTTGAGTTAGCAACTGTGGTATTTGCTTTAAAACTTTGGCGCCACTACCTCTACGGCGAGCGTTGCGAAGTCTACACTGATCATAAAAGCTTAAAGTATCTGTTTACGCAGAAGGGATTAAACTTGAGACAACGTAGATGGTTGGAGTTGCTCAAGGACTATGATTTGACTATCCTCTATCATCCAGGAAAAGCAAATGTAGTAGCAGATGCTTTAAGTCGAAAATCGACAGAAAATTTGGCGATGTCGATAACTATGCAACCCCTGTTAGTAAAGGAAATTGAGCAGCTGAATTTGGAAATTGTAGCTCCTGACACGCCTTGGAGACTTATGTCATTGGTGGTGCAACCTACCCTGATCGATCGAATTAAAGAGAAGGAAGTTCAAGATGAATTTCTGCAAAAGATTCGAGCAAAGATCACTGACCCAATTGGTGACTTTCGAGTGGATGATCAGGGATTGCTAAAATTCGGCGATAGACTTTGTATACCAGCCGACTCTAATATTAAAGAAGAAATTTTAAAAGAGGCACACCATGCGCTGTATACTATACACCCTGGGAACACGAAAATGTATAAAGATCTGAAGCCAACTTACTGATGGCCTGGAATGAAAAAGGAAGTTGCTGATTTTGTGGCCAGATGCTTAACCTGTCAGCAGGTTAAGGCTGAACATTGACTTCCTGCAGGGAAACTACAGAGTTTACCCATACCAGTGTGGAAGTGGGAAAGGATCACTATGGATTTCATCGTTGGATTACCTCGTTCACAAGCAGGCCATGATGCAATCTGGGTAATTGTGG
>NW_017892829.1:0-1630 GCF_001540865.1 Ananas comosus | reverse complement strand
CATTGAAAATTGACAATTTTGAAATGGTTTGATCATAAAGTAAACTATGTCGAAAAAATATAAAATTTTATTTCTAAAAACTTTAAATACCCTAGATCAGTTTTAACGGTGTGGATCGTTGATTTGAATACCCTAAAATCGAAAACGAGACTATAGTACCGGAGCCCCGGTACTATAGATAGTATAGGAGACTAGCTCTATATATATAGAGAGAGAGAGTTGAGCTAGCATACTCTCAAAAGCACTAAGGGGGTGGTGCTTTCGAGTTTTTAACCATTGGATGGAGAGATGTAGGGTTAAGATGATGGTGGTAGGTGGTGGTAAATGGAATAGTATTTGATCCAAGGAGTATTAGTAATTAAGGAGTAGATCCAAAAGCTAGAAACTTAGAAGCACCAAGGGATTGGTGGTTCTAAAAGTATTCTAGCTCAGTTATATATATATATATATAGTCTAGCTGGGAAACTATCGATAGCACCATACATTTAGTGTTATCAAGTTTTCCGCCGTTAGATTTAACCTTTTGACTATTTTCACCAGTTAGACTATATTATTAAACCAACAACTCACTCAACCCTAGGGGTCCCACATCATCCTAACCGTACATTTTTTAATCCAAGGGTCGAAAACCTAATAGCACCAAATGTTTGGTGCTATTGATAGTATTCCAGCCTAGGTCTATTTAATATATATGCTACTATACTATCGATAGTACCAAGTGGTTGGTACTATCGAGTTTTCGGCTGTTGGATGAAAGGATATGCGGTTAGGTTGAGTGGGTGGTTGATTGTATAGTATAATTTAACCGATGAAAATGATCAAAGGGTAGATCTAATGATAGAAAACTCGATAATATCAAGAGTTTGGTACTAGCAATAGTACAGTAGCCGGATTCTCTCTCCCCCCCTCTCTCTCTCTCTATATATATAATTACTACAAAATCTATTTTTTAGATACTTCAAATATACTAGATCAAGTCTAACGGAGCCGATCGTCGATTCAGAATCACCATAATTGAAAATGGCTTATGCGTGTTTCTAATAAAACACAAGAGAGAGAGAGAGAGAGAAAGAATTGAGCAAACAAACGAGTATTTGGAAACTAAATTTTATAATTTTCCGACATCATTTAGCAATCAAATGAGTAATCTAAAAATAAACTACTGAAAATAAAAAATCTCATAAAAAATGATAATAAAAGACTTGAATTTAATATCATAGGTACTAATCTTACTCTAAATAGTAAAAAAATTTTTATAAAAAAATCATTACATTTGGATTATTTTACACTGCTAAATTCACAAATGCATTACATCGGCCATTAAAGTTGTCATTTTTTATGAGATTTGATCACTAGCCAAATAATATCGAAAAATTATGAAATTTAGTTTCCAAATATTTTCAATAGTGTAGATCAAATTTATTTGGGTCGATCGTTGATTTGAAAGCCACATCATCGAAAATAACTTGGTAGCATAGAGGCCTCCGTGCTACCGATAGTATACCAGCCTAGTTATATATATATATATATATATATATATATATATATATATGTATGTATATATATATATATGTATGTATACATATATATATGTATACATATATATATGTATACATATATATATATGTAC
>NW_017892828.1:0-1632 GCF_001540865.1 Ananas comosus | reverse complement strand
AATGCTAATATTCATACGCCCTTTATATTATGCATTCAAAGCATTAATCATATGCATTTCTATAGTATGTTAACATGCATTCTTTTCACATTCTTATATTATGTCAATATGCATCAATATGAAATCTCATTTCTCTTAGACATACAGGCGACCTAGTCGCTTCGGTAAGCACAACCCACCTCATTTCGCATTCCGATTGCTTGTCGACACTTGCAATCGGCCTCCCGCGGCACCCGGCACCCGGTTTGGCCCGATCTCTCGCGCGATCACCCGAACGGCCTCCAATTCATGATCCGGAAATTAAAGGTCTTCGGTTTTGTGCCACGATGCTTCAAATCCGTTTTCATGACTTTACGATGTCTCCTCGGCCCTCAAGGCAGAAACGAAGCCTAAACGTCCGTTTCTTTAATAACTTCACAACGGCTCGACGAATCGCCGAACTGTCTTCACCAACGCGTTCGTTTACCTAGCAATTAGGTTTACAGAGGGTCAAATGAGATCAAACCCTCGTATTTACCAAATTAGTATTTTTGAGCCCTAGATGCCATTAACCTCCAAATAATCTAAATTAAATGTAGCAACATGCTAACAAAGCTCATTAAAGGCTATTAGAGCATTTAATGTGAAGGATTAAGCCAAATCCCAAAAGCTTACCACAATGTGAACGCCGCGACGACAACACACCGCTCCAATGGCCGCACGAAAGCCCAATCCGTCGCCTCCAACGCGTTCGCAAGCATCTTCTCCACCAACCCTCCAATTTTTAGAGAGAGATTTTGAGAGATGAGAGAGATATCTAGAGAGAGGTTGAGGTGTTTCTCTCTCTATCTCCATGAGTGCGTGAGGTGTGTGCTCGGGCTGAAGGAGAGGAAGAAGAAGCATCAGCTTCTTTACAATGCACACCAAGACACTATTCATTCAGGCAGTTTTTGCAGTTCGGAATAGTTGGAGCCCTTCTGAATCTCCGTTTGAGCTCAAATTTGACAGGCAGGCTCAGTTTAATGTACTGAGTAAGAATATATTTTAAGTTTTTAGTTTCGACCCCGTTTGGTCATCGAAAACTGTACCGAACTGTAATCTTTATCAGATAGCTGTCGGATTTTATTTCTCACTCTACGGGTGTCAGAAAAATGTGAAACTTTAAATCTAGCCTCATAAAAATATTTTTGACTTATCCTCCAATTTTCATAATTTTCTGTAACTGTGAATTTTCTGCCAATTTATCTGTCCCGTTTCCAACAGAAAATTCTAGATCTTCTGTTTTCATTCCGATTTCAGCACAAGTCACTTCTGACTTATGTTTTACTCCTACAAATCCAATAAAAATAGTTTCTCACACTATTTTTATTTATTTTTATTTTTATACCAAAATCTGATATGTTACATTCTCCACCCCTAAAATGAATTTCGTCCGCGAAATTCAAACAACGTCTCAATTCAGCTCCTCTAGCAATTGAGGGTACTAACTCATTCTTCCACTCCAGAGCGGCTGCACACTGTCGTGGTTCCAGAAACGGCTCCTACTGAAGGACGTGTATTTAATCCTAAACACATTTGCAAAATGTGATACAAAAGTGCATCACGGGTCTTGTATGTCATAAAGGCAGCGCAAGTCGATACTCGACGACTCTA
>NW_017892827.1:0-1634 GCF_001540865.1 Ananas comosus | reverse complement strand
GCCTCCCGGCCGCCGGCGACCAACCCTAGCTCCCACTGCTCCGGTATGCTGTTTTTGAGTTCCAGCATTGCAATTTAAGCTTTCCGGCCACCTTTTCAGTGATCCGATGACTCCCCGACACCCCGAGAAGTGAGCACGATGATCTAAGGTTCGTGCTGAACATCGTGCTCACCTCCGACAGCGGCAAAGATGACCTGGTTAGCAAGTTAGTCGCGACCTTCGCGCTGTCTGCACTGTTTCACAGATTTCGTGTCGCTCATGCGCGCACCACAGTGGTCGGCAGTGCTCCGAAAGGTGAGCACGGCCTCCGACATGATGAAACCTGTCAACGAGTGCGACGGTCGGATTAATCGACCTCTGGTTTGCGTGCACGGTCCAGAAAAGCCTAGAAATCACATTAAATGATGCGATTTCATGTATCGGTATGGGCTTTTAGGACTTTCGCTTCGATGTAGATGCTGTTGGCAGCATGGATGAATTGTGGGTAACCTCTGGACTGATTGTCCAAGGCCACGGACCTTTGCGAAGATCGAAAATGTATTTCCGGGGCGTTTGTCGGCAAAATCCGCCGACGGAACGCGGTTTTGGTTCGGAATTATTCCGACGGTGCTTCGTGAGCTATTGTGTAGTCGCTGAGCCTTGTTGGCTGGTCACTCGCGTCATTTCTAGAGTTCAGAAATGACGGGTGAGCGACGGTGGGTTCCGGTGTCAAAATAGACACTTCCGGGAACCCGGATCGGAACGATTATCCGACAATAATCGTTTTGGAGTGAGTTAAGGTCTCTGCTGCCAAGTCACACGTAAATTTGTATTTAGGGGCAGCGGGTGACTCGTAGTACGAGTCGGTGAGTTCCGGGACAGTCCGTGGGTCCCGACGGAGTCTCGGTGCGATTACGGGATTTCCAGCGTATTACGGTGATCGGTTTGGGAAACCGATTCTCGTGGGTTTATTTGTGGGGTTATGCTTTTAGGGTTTCTTAGTTGTGGGTTAGATACTAACCCGGTGGACCTTCCTTAGGTTCGGTTGATATTCTTTCGCAGTCAGGAGACAGGCGCGACATCCGTACAGGTGGGTACTTCAATCCGACGTTGGTACAGTGGTGCACGCTCGGTGATGGTTTCTTACCCTTGCTCTTTTGTTATTATCCATGCATATATTATATGTTGAGCTTTGCACCTCTATTGTTTACATTACACCCACGTTGTTTGGTTATTCTCTACTCAGATGTTTCCCTGCTTAGTATCATGTGTAGGAGTAGAGTAGTTTATTGGTATGTGATATTATGTTTCCTTATTGCTCTACTTGCCTGTTCTACATATCCTGTATTCTGTCTAGAGTAGAGAGGTTTCATGACTATCTGTGAGATGGTGACCTAGTCGGTCAGTGCATTGTATCTATTTTCCGTGACCTGATTGGTCGGTTGTTGTATCTCGTGTCAGTTTCTTGATTTCTGTCGTCGATGACCTTTGAGGTTGATGTACCCTGAGGGGTTGGTGTCACGCCCCGGGGCCGATTTAAAAGCCATTACCATTTTTAAAACTCAGAGTCGCGGAAGATGTACCATTTTTTTTTTTTTCAACCTGGCCCACGTGACGTACAGACCCGCCACAAATACAAAGTTCCTCTGTCCACT
>NW_017892826.1:0-1639 GCF_001540865.1 Ananas comosus | reverse complement strand
TAAATGCTCTAGAAGTGAATTTAGTAGGCTCCTTTGATGCTAGATAGATGTTTATTGCATGAATCGGAGATCGATTTGGGGCATTTTGCAATAGTAGCATCTAGGGCATCAAAAATGAGATTTTGTAAGTATGAGGGTTTGATCTCTTTTAACCCTCTGTAAACCTAATTGGTAGGTAACGAAACACGTTGGCGAAGACGGCTCGGCAATCCAACGAGCCGTTACAAAGATATTGAAGAAACGGACGCTTGGAGCTTCGTTTCCGCCGGGAGGGCCGAGGCGACGTCCATAAATCGTGAAATCGGGTCCCGAGCACCGTAGCAGCAAGGCGAAGACCTTTAACTCTTGAAACGGCGAAGCGGAGCGCTCCTGGAGTGCAACGGTGAGAACGGGCCCAAACGGGTGCCGAGTGCCGCGGGAGGCCGATTGCAAGTGTCGACGAGCAATCGGAACGCGTGTTAAGGTGGGTTGTGCTTACCAAAGCGACTAGGTCGCCTTTATGTCTAAGAAAGACTAAAAATCCATGTTGATGCATATAGATGTAAATGAAGCATGATAATAATGATATGATGTAAATGCTAAGGAGATGCCTATAACAGATTATATATGTATGTGAATAAGAATGAAATGCATGGTGATAACTCTAGAATGAGTAGAATGCTTAGTTGGACAACTAGCTTGTGAATAGATCGAGTGGCATCTAACTTAGTGTTAAAGAACATAGGTCATGAGTAGACCTAGACTCAAATAGATCGAGTGGCATCCAACCTAGTGTTAATAAACATAGGTCGGACATAGTGATGTGGAACCTAGTGTCCGTGAACATAGGTTGAACTAGTAGACCTAGAGTTTTATAACCTAGGCTGTGGAATAGTAAACCTAGAGTGGCATGGAACCTAGGTTGTTGAGTATAGTGGTAGCAGCCACTAGGATGTTTTAGGTCGACAGCATAGGGTTGGCTATGGACCCTCGACCTGTGGAAGTGGATTCCGGAATCCCAAGATCTTTGATAACCTTGGTATCAAGGCTAGGGCGTGTGCGACGATTTCGTCGCCGAGGTTGATACCAAGGATGGATTGGGAGGTGAGTGCGCCGAGATCACCGCCCGGGGCTTGAACCATTGACGTGGCGTGTGCGACGATTTCGCCGCCGGATGGTTAAGCCAGTTTGTGGATTATGCCGCCAGATCGACTTGAGCCATTGTTGGGTGAGGTGCGATTCGTTCGCCGCCAGATGGCCAAGTCAAGGGACTTGAACCAGTGTTCGGCGTGTGCGACGACTTCGCCGCCAGCTGGTTAAGTCACAGAGGGCGGCCAGTGCGCGGACTATCCGCAGATGATTGACTCGAGGCCGAGTCAGGTGGTTAGCTTGATTAGGTTAATAGAAACCTTATAAGCTAATGATAATGGTAAGAGCTAAGGTAATAGAGACCTTAGAGGCTAAATGACATGAGCTAAAGTTAGTAGAGTTGAATGTAGAATCAATAGATCTACTGAATGGTTGCATATTTGCATAGAGCTGCATGATATACATATTGCATATTGCGAGGCATGTTATCTGTTAGTTGCTTAATAAACTGATGATATATATTTATAGATGTTTTTGGACTAACATGATTGCAGTGCCTCCTTGGACCTTT
>NW_017892825.1:0-1640 GCF_001540865.1 Ananas comosus | reverse complement strand
GGGTTTGAGCCGCCTTTTCCGACCGATTTCGCCCCGAATCATGGGGGTCTTGTCGAAGAGGACCCTAGGGTTTTGCGGTTGGGGGTTTGTCACGCGCTGGCGCGGGAGGGGAGGTTGAAGGAGGTGAGGAGGATTTTGAGGCAAATTACTGATGAGGAAGGTGATCTCTCTTTAAGGCTCTTCTTTTTTCTTTTTCTTAGTAGTTAGTGATGTTGCAAGCAAAAAAAAAAATAAAAAAAAATAAAAAAAAAATCTGGAGCTTTTGTTGTGTGCGGAATCATATCTAATATTGTTTGAAAAGTGTTGACGCAAAAAGTATATAGAGATATGATTCTCCGTTTTCCAATGGAACTGCAGAAATTATATCTCAATCGAATTAATTGCAATCTACGCAACGTTTTATTTTTACAATCCCCCGAAAGAAAAAAAACCCTTACTCAAAGTAGAGGCTCCAATTCGAAGCTTCTGCAGCTGCTTTACTCAAAAGAAAAAAAAAAAACTTTTGCAGAAGCCTGATTGTGCCATCAAGAAAGCCTTCTCTGTTGCAAGAAATAATAGCATCAAACCAAATATTTTCACTCGGCACAAAAATATCTTTTTGGTAAAATATGGACCATTCTGAAATAGATCGTTCAACTTTACACCTGTTAAGCTGCTAGTTTGTTTTATTTGAGCTTTTACTGTTAATTAAGTTAAAAAAAAAAATTAAATTTCACGGTTCAGTTAGCTATTAGTCGTCAATCAATTAATTCAGTTTAGTTTGATTCGTTGCAAAGTAGCATAAACTACCAAATTTGATGAATTCCCAATCCATGCAATAAAAGGTCCCCATCTATTTAGCTAGAATCATTCAATTTCAAAAATCAAAAGTCGAGGGGAGTTTTATGGGAAAAAAAATATAGTTTGGAGGGCTATTTAGAGTGTCCTATAATTGAGGGGTTTCTCTGTACGTTTTTACCTTTCTTTTCTTAACATCGTTTCAACTTAAAAAACCTTCACCATGTCACATGGCTTAGTGCAATCAGTCAGGTACATATCCCATATGGAATGCTCGTACAGAAAGGCTCTCTCATGCCAAACACACACTTAGCACTTGTACTGCATTTTTATATTTGGCGGGTTAAGTGCGTCTCATCAAGAAACTTGAAATAAAGGGTGTAGGCCAAAAAATGATTCATGAGTAGTTGTTAATGGAGTTGAAGCTACCAAATTTGGGGAGTTAGTATCAATTTATGCCTGATTGCTCCACATATAGTTCCTCTAACTGCATTTTCTAAGTGAACAAGAGCTAATCGGAATTGATCCTATAACAGATCTGCATAATTATGGAGGACCGAATCTGCTGTAACAAATTGTGGTGGTACTAGCATTCTTCTTTGTCAATGCTATCAAAAGGAATCAGATAGTTATAGGATTATAACGACGATACACTGAGCAGTAGTGATGTGTTTTCTGCTTGTATGTTCTCTGACTTGCTTCTCTTTTTATCTATGATGTCATGCAATCTTTGAAGGGTTATAGATTCAGCGATTGTTACATTTTCCCCTAGTAGAGAAGGAATTAACTTTCAATTAATATTTTGATTTAAACTAATTTTGAGTTCATCTTGTCATTGTTAGACTTATTGTCTCAAATGAAGG
>NW_017892824.1:0-1644 GCF_001540865.1 Ananas comosus | reverse complement strand
TTTTACTTTTTTGTTTCCAGGCCGTGAAGAAGGAAACATCTGGGCATTTTGAATTTGCTCTTCTTACTATCCTTCGATGTGCCGAGAATCCAGCCAAGTTCTTCGCGAAGGTATTCTTTTAGGATAACTTGCACCAGGGGTTCCCAACCATTTTTCTACCTTACCTGTTACAAGTTTACCGTCTTTGATTCTTTAAAATACATGCATAATCGCGAGATGAATTGTCTGAGTTCTGCTTCGCTATTTCTGCTCATTTCGGAGTTTTTTAACCGAACGAATACGATTGTGACAAAATGCGAAGTTTAAGGGATCCGACAGAAGAAGTGAGAGGTTGAGAACTTGAGTGAAAAAACTCTATAATGAAAAACTGATCCCAATTGGTCCAGTATCTCACATAGTTTCGAAAACTGATCCAAGTTTCGTTTCCACCAAAAATTTCAGGTGCTGCGCAAGGCAATGAAAGGGCTAGGCACAAATGACACCACACTGATAAGGGTCGTGGTTACGCGGACCGAGATCGACATGCAATATATCAAGATCGAGTACCAGAAGAAATATAAGAAGCCGCTGAGCGCAGCGATCCATTCGGAGACGTCGGGCCATTACCGAAATTTTCTCCTTGCTCTTGTTGGGCAATAGCCAAGTTATGTATCATGGAGTCTCGAATTGTGCTTTACTATTGTGTGTTGCTTGTGAGAAACTAGGTTTGATTGAGCGATTTCACATTGTACATATTTGGTGTTTGTTTGCTTACCTTCATAAGGTTTTCAGTGTATTTGTGTGATTATAGTTTTAACGGTTTAAAGCTCTTGTTAATTATCTAATGACCATTAGTCATAGTTTACAATTTTATTTCTCACCGTTACATATAATCTGATAACACAGCTTCTATTGGAAAATAAACTTTTTAACACCTATTGAAATACACAAAACAAGAAAATCGATTTAGGAAAGGAATAAAATAATCATTATACAGAATAAAACAAAATTTTTTTTACAGTCGAGGTTGAAACTGCACTATCCTGAAATGTTCAAGTACTAAAATGTTTAACTGTTAACACTTTTTGAATCATAAAATAAGAGAATAATTTTACAAAGGAATAAAGCCACTCGTTTTACTAATAAAACCAAAATTCTTTTACCGTCAAGGATGAAACTGCACCCTACAAAAATGTTTTAAAGGACTAAAAATGTTTTAGAAAATAGTTCCGAAACGAAGTTGCGATGTCACAAATTCCTCTTGAAGCATACAGTTTCACATCTGCATTATATTTGCACCAATACGAAGCACAAGGAGTAACAAAAACATGATAGTTCGATCGCAGCATAACCTCACAACATCATAGAAACTGAAAGTTAAAATAGCAACAGCTCAGCATCTCCAATACAAGCTTGAATGAAACACTCAAGATGGCTGCTTTGGGAAAAGGATGTTGTATAATTTTATGCAAGATTTGAAGGGTGGTCTTTTACTTTATTTCTTGGTTTTGTCGAGCACCTCTATGTATTTCTTCGGGACGCCGTAGTGGTCGACGAGATGCTTAGCCAGGTCATCGATGACTCCGCCTTGAACCAGCACCTCGTGTTGCCCCTTTTTGCCTGAGGATGAGCAAAACCATAACAAGTTTACGAAACGAAACTAGA
>NW_017892823.1:0-1650 GCF_001540865.1 Ananas comosus | reverse complement strand
CAAATATCCATATTATTGCGTATTTCGCAACCAATAATTTTAAATAATTAATTAAACCAATAATTTCAAATAATTCGTAACCAAATATCCATATTTGAGTTTGACACGTGGTAAGCATATAGAAAGCCACGTGTCAGCTTCTCACATATGGTTCATTAAGGGTTCTACTTATGGTTCATTAAGGATTCTACTTTTATATATAGTAATAGATAATAGATAGATTTAGGGAAAGCTTCAAATACCCCCTGTGGTTTTACACGTTCTCACTTTAGAACCTGGTTTAAAGTGTATCAAGTTAGTACCATGTGGTTTCACACTTTCTCACTTTAATACCCTGTGGTTTCAAGTGTATCAAGTTAGTACTCTGTGGTTTCGCACTTTCTCACTTTAGTACTCTATGGTTTAATATTCTGTTAAATTATATATCCCGAAATGGATAATAAAAAAAGAAAATTGAAACCACATGGTACTAACTTGATACAAAAATAAAACCACAGGGTACTAATTTGATACACTTGAAATCACAGGATACTAAAGTGAGAAAGTACGAATCCACAAGGTACTAACTTGATACACTTTAAACCATAGGGTACTAAAGTTAAAAAAGCACGAAACCACAAGGAGGGTATTTGAAGTTTCCCCTTAAATTTAATGAAATTACATTACTTAAGGGGAACATTCCTGAAGCAATCTCTTTTAGTTCTTAGCTTAATTTCGATTTCGCCTCTAAATTTGACTTAGTTTCTATTTGAGAAAACTTCAAAAACCCACATTGTGGTTTCAATTTTTTTTACTTTAGTATTCTATGGTTTAAAATGTATCAAGTTAGTACCATGTGGTTTCTCACTTTATCACTTTAGTACCCTATGGTTTAAAGTATACGAAATTAGTACCCTGTGGTTTTGCACGTTATCCCTTTAGTACCATGTGGTTTCACACTTTATCACTTTAGTACTCTGTGATTTAAAAAACCACAAGGTACTAACTTGATACAAAATTAAAACCACAGGATACTAAAGTGATAAAGTGCAAAACCACAGGGTACTAACTTGATACACTTTAAACCACAGGGTACTAAAGTGATAAGGTGAGAAACCACAAGGCACTAACTTGATAAGCTTTAAACTACAGGGTACTAAAATAAAAAAGTGTAAAACCACAGGGGGTGTTTTTTGAAGTTTTCCCTTTCTATTTCCTTATCAGACTTCAAATATTAGCCACAAAAAATAGTCTTAAAATATATTTGTTAACAAAATAGTGCAGAATATAAGTGCATGTTTTCTTTTACCTGAATCCCCAATGTTTTAAGCTGATGTGTCATAACCTCCTAATTTTGAAATTTTTTTAATTTAGAATGATCCATTTTATTCTCTCTCAACATACGTCTCTTCATTTCCCCCATTTAATTTTTATTTAAAATGAGCCATTTTACTCTCTCTCTCAACATACGTCTCTTCATCTCCCCCATTCAATTTTTATTTAGAATGAACCATTTTACTCTCTCTCTCTCAATATTGTCTCCTCATCTCCCCCATTTTATTCTCTCTTTCTCAACATACGTCTCTTCATCTCTCTCTCCATCGTTGGTAGATATATCAAGTGAGATATACAAAAAAATATTTAATATTTTATTATTATTAATTACTACTA
>NW_017892822.1:0-1654 GCF_001540865.1 Ananas comosus | reverse complement strand
GCAAATTTGCCTGTCTCTTTTTGGGGAGACGCATTGTTAACTGCTGCCTACATTCTTAATCGTATATCCTCCAAAATAGTACCTTCCATCCCTTATGAATTATGGACGGGCAAGAAACCAAATTTGGAGCACCTGCGTCCTTGGGGTTCGGCAGCTTATGTACACAACACTTCTCACAAGCATGGGAAGTTGGGTCCTAAAGGAAAGAAGTGTATCTTTATAAGATACCCTGAACACTCTAAGGGATACGTGTTCATCGGACAGCAGCCAGATGGAAGTTTGACTGAGATTGAATCACGAGATGTTGAATTCCTCGAGGAGGATTTTCCTTATAGAAGTGAAGTTCGAAATGAAATTGAGTTCTATGAGATGGATGACTCTAGTATTGGCGCTTCTATTTGCTCAGTTGAGGCAGAGGAGGCAACTCCGATACCTCCTGGGGATAGTGGGAGCGACTTACCTTTAAATAAGGAGCCTCAACTTCGTAGGAGCACACGTGTGGGAGTTTCCCGTCGTCGTTTTGAGATTGAGGGGAAAGTTTTCATGGTTGCTGCACATGATGATGATGAGCCTAGATCTTCCAAGAGGCTCTCTCATTACCTACTCATATGGAATGGTTGGATGCAATGATGGAGGAAATAGAATCGATGAAGGCAAATCATGTCTGGGACTTGGTTGACTTGCCATCAGGGCGCAAAACTATCGGAAATAAATGGGTTCTCAAGATTAAATGCAAGGCAGACGGTTTAATCGATAGGTACAAGGCTCGCCTGGTAGCAAAGGATTTTACACAACGAGAAGGCGTTGATTACGAGGAAACCTTTTTCCCTGTCGTAAGGTTTGCTTCGATCCGCTTAATCTTGGCCATTGTCGCATATTTGGATTTGAAACTTAACCAAATGGACGTTAAAACTACATTTTTCAATGGAGAACTGGATGAGGAGATCTATATGGATCAGCCTGCTTGCTTCTCTGTAAAGGGTGAGGAGCATAAAGTTTGTAAGCTCCGATGATCCATTTATAGATTGAAGCAGTCCTCCAGACAGTGGTATATTCGATTTCATGGAGCCATCACTGAAGATGGGTTTACGATGATTGAAGAAGATCACTGTGTGTATGTTAAGCGGTCCAAAGGATTTTTTCTAATCCTTTCCTTATATGTTGATGACATCCTATTGGCCGGGAATAATAAGGAGATGATTGTCGCCACTCAGACATGGCTGTCCTCTAATTTTGAAATGAAGGACATGGGTGAAGCGAATTATGTGCTCGGAGTTAAGATCCTACGAGATCGTTCTAAGAAACTTTTAGGTCTGTCTCAAGAGACTTACCTAAGAAAAGTTTTAGAACGATTTCAGATGCACAATTGCAAACCCATTGACACTCCTATTGCTAAAGGTGAGAGTTTGAACCTTAAAAAGTGCCCTAAAACTTCTGAAGAGAAGGATAAGATGAACCGAATCCCATATGCTAATGCGGTCGGTAGCCTGATGTATGCTATGATGTGTACTCGGCCTGATATATGTTATGTCGTGGGCCTGGTTAGCCGTTTTCAGTCCAATCCGGGATTGGACCACTGGAAGGCTGTTAAAAGAATACTTCGTTACCTCAGAGGTACGATAGATTATGTGCTGTGCTATCAAGGTACGGATTT
>NW_017892821.1:0-1654 GCF_001540865.1 Ananas comosus | reverse complement strand
CTTATTATTTTTCTATGAGCATTTTGTTACTAATCGGCTTCAGCAAATTAATATACTTTTACAAGAAGCCAATATGTTTGGACTATTTTGATTTTTTAAATAATAGCAAATTTTTGATACATTAGTTAGATATTAAATTTATTTTAGTATCTACCCGCCGCAAAGCGCGAGTTACTACACTAGTATACATTATTTCTCCTAAATTTTTACCACGTGGCAAATCCTCCTTTACTGTTGGCTTTCCTCTTTCCACTACCATCTCCACCCAATATTTTATCTTTGTAACCTCCACCTCTCAATTAATGTATTTATATAGATCTCATCTTCTATACCTATACATTCTTTTTCCTAAATTTTTGCCACGTGGCAAATCCTCCTTCACCGATGGCTTCCCTCTTTCCACTCCCATCTCCACCCAATATTTTATCTTTCTAACCTCCACCTCTCAATTAATATATTTATATAGTCTCATCTTCAATGCTTCATCTTTCTAACCCTCATCTCTCAATTAATGTGTTTACATGATTCCATCTCCACCCAATGCTTCATTTTTCGAACCCCTACCTCTCAATTAATGTGTTTATATAGTTTCATCTTTATCCAATGCTTCATCTTCCTAACTTCCACCTCTCGATTGCTTTTAAAAGAACAAATAAGTAAAATAAAATTTTCTTATACTTTTTTTTTTCACTAGCAATGAAGGTGATGTAAAGATCGGAATTTGCCTCTCCGATAGTATCATTCCGCCGCAATGCGTGGGTAACTTCACTAGTAATTCATCGTTAAGTGTTCGAATTAATTTGCTGACTTTTGCTCTTATTCAGAAGTATTTCTTTAATTCCTGATTTATATTGTCGATTAAGAATGAAACCACTTCTCGATCGGGTTACATACATGAGTACGCGCGGTAATATAGCAGAAATTTCCTTCTCGAGCTTCTTCATATATATATATATATATATATATATACACAATCTTATAAGCAAGGTAATACAGTAAGGGACATGCATGGTTTCACACTTATTACTCGACAGATGATGCTCTATTATGTCTTGAACATGCTAAAAAGGGATAATATAAAATTTAATTTGTTTCAATCGACCGTCCCTAGAGTAAGTGGCAAAGGGCTTGGTGGTTGGTACCCAAAACCCAAGTTCGAATCCTAGTTGATTCATATTTCTAGCTAAGTTTATTTCTAAATGAAATAAACGAAGCGGATAGCGTGCTACCTATCTCAAAAAAAAAAAAAAAAAAAAGTTTCAATCAACACTGTGGCAAATAAGTTGATTCTCATGTATTCCCAGATATTTGAAGACTCTGACGAAGGACCTGATCTTGCCAAATTCTAATAGCATACTGCATGCATGACCTCGATTGGGGATGATGTTGTTAATTAAAGATCCCATGCAAACAATGTTGTTAACAAATTAAAACCAAGTTTGATTTTAGCAGATAAATTAATTTAATTAATCTTGTTAGTAATCACTGACTGAAATAGTGTTTGATCCAAGGGCTATTAGTAATCAAGGAGTAGATCCAATGGCTAAAAACCTAATAGCACTATAGGGGTGATACTTGTAAAAGTATTCTAACTCAATTCTTATATATATATATATATATATATATATATATATATATATATACATTTTTTTTT
>NW_017892820.1:0-1664 GCF_001540865.1 Ananas comosus | reverse complement strand
AAAAAAAGACAGCAGTTATATTAAGGGGGCCTATCTCTCCATTCATTCATTAAATTCTAAAATCTGACTAGTGCTGTCAACCTGCTTTTCTGTTACAGGCTGTAGTTTTCCTCGGCCCAATTAGCAGGAAGCTAGTTGATCTTAAGAAAGAATTACCTGCACTTGGTGCATAAGTATATATATAAAAATGCACTGTACTTCTAAAATCAATATCTAATTTATCGGATGCACTTTGTAATATTTAGAATGCCTATATATTAAAAATTATAAACTTTGGTGGCCTATTTTAATTTTACAAATCAAAAAAGAATTATTTATCTACTGTTCGATTCATGAGATCATCATATATCTTACTAATTAATTACACATTAGGGTTTTGACTTTTCATATTCTTGTTCTTTTTTTTAATAAATTGTTCATTCCATTTTATACCTTAATTATTTTGTGTTATTTTTTTCAGTACGATAAGATAGCCCTACTAACATAATTTAATTATTATTTAATTTTCATAATAGATGTGTGAATTGGTTTACTTTTATTGGTTGTAGAGAATGTCATCAAATCATCCTTTTAATAAATAAAACAAACTTTTATTGGGCTTTAATAAGAAAATAAAAAGTAATCTTTTAAGTACATGTGAAACGGATGAATGATAGTGTGCATCGGACAAAATTTTATGGGCATAGTCTCCAAACTAGTTTGTTTGGGGATCATACGGATCGGCGCCATGTGACAGATCCGACAGCCATGTATATATATATATATACATATATATATATATATATATATATATATATGTATGGGGCAATTGCTTATATACTCCTGAAAAATTCTCGACTTTCCGATTTACCCCTCTTAGAAGGCTAATATTGAAAATACTATTTTGTCCTTTCAAATATACCCTTCCATCATCACCGACTTTCTTATTTGCCCTTAAAATCAGGAACACAAAAAGTATTTTGACTTTTGGTCTTTTCAAATATATTCCTCTACCGTCACTAACATTTCTTATTTGCTATTAAGTTAAGGGCAAAATTAGCATTTTAATTTTTTTTAATTATGGTAGATATTTAATTTACGTTTAATCCAAGTTAACTTAACATGAGATAGCTGCCGGAGTATTTTACAATAACGGTGGAACATATGAGAGGCATTTAAAAAAAAAAAAAATAGAGGTAAATCGGTTATTTTCAAATATATATATATCGAGTGCCACAGCTACGGATGTCAATGGGTATAAATATCCGAAATTTTATCCGAATCTGAAACCAAATGAAATGGATATATCCGATACTAATTGGATATGAATTCGGATATGAATATAAAACATAGAAACCCGACGGATAAGGATTTTGACTATACCCGACCCGAACCGAAATTTATTTTGTAATATATATATATATATATATATATATATATAGAGTTGAGCTAGAATACTTGTAAAAGTATTATGTGAGTGGTGCTTTTGAGTTTTTAGCCATTGGATGAATAGATGTGAGGTTGAGATGATGGTGGTAGGTGGTGGTAGGTGGTGGTAGGTGGAATAGTGTTTGATCCAAGGACTATTAGTAATCAAGGAGTAGATCCAATGGCTAAAAACCTAATAGCATCATGGGGGTAATACTTATAAAAGTATTCTAGCTCAATTCTATATATATATATAT
>NW_017892819.1:0-1668 GCF_001540865.1 Ananas comosus | reverse complement strand
CTCCGGAGCGCACAACTTGAGGGGAGCGACCCCACCAAGCGCAGACAGGCAATGTGAGCAAGATCAACTCACGAGCAACAACGACCCTTTAAGGGTAATCTCATCATGAAAGTAAGGTATACATGTACCCAATCTCATAGTGTCTCAACTACACTAATGTTCTAATATCAAGATCATCAACAATCATATGTCACGCGTCATAGTTTTCTAACTAGATGCCACTCGTCATTTAGACTCATTTCAACACTAGTTACATCATACTAGTTCTTTAGCAACATAAGCATTAATCATCTCATATAGGGTCTAGGTTTTCATCAAATAATCATCATGCATACTAGATCATGAACCAACCAAGCAAGATATATTGAGCTACTAGCATGCAAGTATAAGCAACAATAATCACTTTTCTAACCCTATATGTATATGCACAATATGCAAATAGATCAATTTGAACTTAGACATAGAAGGTGGCCCGATGACTTTGGGATGGCACTCCCCCACCTTAGGTGATGCCGCAAACACTCCGAGACGCGTTCTCGTGCTAGTCTTGTCGCCGCTTAATTTTTGTTGGGTTAGCTTTAACCCTATAGCACTTCAAATGGCGATATTTTCGCGCTCGATTCTCGTATCGACGAACCGTCTTCGCCTACGCGTTTATAAGCATAAGAATTAGGTTTCTAACCCCTCAAAAGAGATCAAACCCTAATATTTGCAAAATCCCCAAAATCAAGCCCTAGGTTTAGTAACCATGGGAAGCAATGGTTTCTAGCTTCATTGTGAGCTAAATCCATCATCTCTAAACCCAAAAGGTTCCATTTGAACCATTAAAACAAACCAAAAACCCTCAAACCCTAGAAATCTCAAAATAGGGTCAAGGCTTACCTCTAGGGTTTGCTCCAAAGCAAGCCCTAGCTTGAAAACGTGGGGGAGGAGAGCTTCTTCTCCTTCCCCTTGATCTTCCCCTTTCTTTTCTTCCTCTCTTCTTCTTCTTTCTCTCATTCTTTTTCCTTTTCTCCTTCTTCTCTATTCGGTTAGAGAGAGAGAGGCTAGAGAGAGAGTGAGCTGAGGAGAGTGAGAGGGAAATGGGCTGAGAGAGAGGGTTAACAACTCTCTATTGTAACAATATCCAAAAGAGCCCCTCTATTTTCTGTTTTTGCAACTTAACCCGCTGTTCGTGCGCCCTTGTACCGGTACACGGGACCTTGTACCGGTACAAGGCCCTAAACCGAGCACAAACCGAGCCTCGGGTTTCTCTGTTTCGCAGAGCTTGTACCGGTACAAGCCAGCCTTGTACCGGTACAGCGCCTGAAGCCTTCGAACCCGAGAGCTACGCAGCCTGGCTGCGATGGCTGTACCGATACAGCCATCACCCTTGTTCCGGTACAGCAGCTCCAGAATGCTGTTTTAACTTCGTTTCGGCTCCACTTCGCGCCGATCGGCGTCCAAGCTATTCCAACACCTTTAGAACTCATTTTTGCTGTTCCAAATTTGTTGGAATACCGAATGGAACTTATCCATATCGCTTAATCGCCTACTTTGGCCTATTTGGCCAAAGTTAGCCAATATCGTCGAGTTTCGATATCTTACATTTTTACTCTTTGTTTGTTTGAATGAGAAAAAGTACTCGTTGCAAAGTTATACTGTTAGGGCGCAACAGAGTAATCTAAT
>NW_017892818.1:0-1675 GCF_001540865.1 Ananas comosus | reverse complement strand
AAGCCATGTCAAATAGGCACTACAAGCACAAGTCCAAATCCAACATAAACATAAGATGATTCAACAGCAACAGCTTGAGCATTCACAGAAACTGCTGGAAAATTATCATGGATAAACTACAAAAGAAGATGCTGCAGTGTATCATGTTTTCAAATCACTACCATGTGGTTTGTTTTGTATCACCAGATGCCCTAAGATTGCTATTCCAGTTCTTGGTAAGAATAAGATTGCTATTCCAGTTCCCAGTAAGAACCTCTCCATCAATCCCATTGAATTTCGGTTTCAATCTAGTTTGGTCCACACTAACAGATATTGATCATGCTCAGGTCGGTTTCGAGTTTTCATCAAAAAAACCAAATTCTAATAGATTCAGATCGAGTTTCGATCCAAATCCAGCCCAAAGCATGATCTAAACTCATTAGCATAGATTAATATCTAGCCTGTACCCAAATTCCAATTGAACTGATAAAGATCAGGTCATCGCACATGAGAGTAAGAACCTTAAAGCATCTAAGTGATACACTCACTCTAAACCATGGATGAATGTTAAAATATGAGGAAAAGTTCCTTGGTCACTAGTCACTGGTTCAATCAGTGGGTCAATCATTGGTTGAACCAATGACGTCAGTATGACGCCGTAAATATTTAGTTATTATTTTTAATTTTATTATATAGAAAATTATTCAATTCATTAATTTTTAAATCATTGGAAAAAATGATGCATGATTATTCAATGCAACCAAATAAATATTCATGTATTAGAGGGTCGGAGAAATGCTTAAAAATAGCCAATTACAAATGCATTGAAAAGATCTAGTCATTAAACTTACAAACAAAAGCAGATATACAACGACAACCTATTTACAAAATTAGTTTCTAGCATGCTCCGGTGTGTGGTAAATAGAAGTTATGGTTCCCAGTTACGTTGTGTAAAATGACTATTTAGTAAGTTGGAAAGAATTTACTGGGGTGAGCTCGAATTTCTTTCCTCTGGTATAGTAGTTGAAATTTCCTCTGGTGTCGTAGTTGAAATTTCCTCTGGTGTTGTAGTTGAAACTACAGTGTACTCGCAATTTAAGCTCTCGACCGTCCCCGCCTTGAAGCGCCTTTCTCTCACACTTATCCAGTAAACTCGCCACTGCTGAAGTAAACTGGTTCTGCATGAAACAGGAGAAATACGTTTTGCATTTTATTAAAGTTAAGAGGATAAAGATGATAGTATGATCCTTAAAAGGGATGAATACTAGCAAAGATCGTCACATATAAAATAGTTTCTTTCAAGAAAAAATATATATATATATAGTTGGGCTAGAATACTATTGATAGCAAAAGATCTTTTTTGCTATCAAGTTTTTAGCCTTTAGATCAATTCTTTTCATCATTTCTAATCATTAGATTAAATATTATAATCCTGTGGGGACCACTCAATCCTAAGGGCCTGATATCATCCCAACCCTATAATTTTTCATCCAAGGGTTAAAAACTTGATAGCAAAAAGAACTTTTTGCTATCAATAGTATTGCAGCATAGCTATATATATATATATATATATATATATATATATTAAATCACGATATCTATGTATGAAAGGCATGCATCTTTTTCTCTCTTGTGAGGAATCACAAGTTCAGCATTTAAGAAATATAAAACTTGGATGCAAAAAACAAGCGTTTGG
>NW_017892817.1:0-1677 GCF_001540865.1 Ananas comosus | reverse complement strand
CAGTTTTGCAGAATTTGATTCTTTAGCTCTCGAAAATCTTCCACGACGCACTATTGATCGTTTTAACACATTCGGACTTTTCGAAGTGTACCGTCCTCGCACTTTGGTCAATTCGACTAAAGTTCGATATTTACTTTCTGAATTTTCGGTATATTACATTGTCCTTCTCCAAGGTGAAGATGTCCTCAAATAGAGTCTCCATAGCTGTCAGCCAAGACTCCACCACAGCCGGATCCACCACCTCTCCGTCGAAAGTAGGCAGGTGAAACTTGGTGAACCTCGTGAGCGCCACGTAACCGCGCTCACGCTCCGCCTCATCAGCCGCCATGGCGGGTGTAGGAGAACTCGAACTCGCCGGAGGAATATCCACCGGTGGGGGTTGCGCCACCACCGGAACCGATACGCCGCCCACACCCTCGGCCACATCAGGGGCATGAACTGAAGGCGCAGGGGGACCGCGGCCTAGACCTGCTGCCGCAGCTGCCGCCACAGCCTGCTGCTCCAGCAGCTCCTGGATCCTATCGAACCGCCCAGTGAGCGCCGCAACCTGCGCTCGCAGCTCCTGCACCTCAGTAGGCCGAGCTGGCCCTGGCGCCACTGGAAGCACGCCTGGCCCGGGCACCTCTCGAGGTGGTGCCGGAGCGGTCCTACGCACATAGCGTCTCTTTGGTGCCATAGCTCCTGAAACGCAACCAGTTGGTTAATTACATAACCCAACAACAACATCGTAAAAGCGAAACATAACGATTAAACAACATCAATCAGGCGGTAGCTTGCAAGTGTCTTAATTCTCGACTTTCGGCATCGTGTTGTCGGCCGCCAACACAATCGCCTTAAGCCAAAAATTAATACCACTTGGATCATCTCTGTAATATACCGAAAATTCGGAAAATAGATGTCGAACTTTAGTCAAATTGACCAAAGTGCGAGGATGGTACACTTCGGACGGTCCGAAGGTGTTAAAATGATCAAAAGTGTGTTGTGGAAGGTTTTCGAGAGCTAAAGAATCAAATTCTGCAAAACTGCAGATTTTCAGCTCTCGGGGACCGGTCCTTGGTGGGAGAGACCGGTTCCCGAACGCGTATGAAATGAGACAGCCGAAAAATCGGCTAGGTCCTGAGAAACCACCTCTCGGGAACCGGTCCCTGTCTGAGAGACCGGTCCCCGAGAGACCGGTCCCCCAAGGAGAGACCGGTTGCACTGTGCGCAGCAGCTCTGGCTGCGCGGGGACGACCTTCGGGAACCGGTCCCTGAAGGAGAGACCGGTCCCCGCCTGCGCGAACAGCCCAGTCCAAGCAGTGGAATAAGGTGAAAGTTGAGGGGTTTATTTGCATTTTGGCAACCCAATAGCTATGTTATGGGGCCTAATGAGATTTTCTCTCATTTTTCCCCTCTCATTCCCTCTCATCCCTCTCTCTCTAGAAGACAAAGAAGGAGAAGAAGAAGACAAGGAAAGGAAGGAAAAGGAGGAGAAGAAAAAGGAGAAGAAGAAGAGGAAGTGAAGAAACTCCCTCTTCCTCATCTCTAGCTTGGAAAAGGAGGGCTTACAAGGTAAGCTTTGAACCCTAATCATGGTAGAACCTAATCTAGGGTTTGGATTAAGCTTAAAATGGGTTTTATGGAACCATTTGAGTATTTGAAGCTTTTCTTTTGCTTCTTTAGAGATCAAAGCCATAG
>NW_017892816.1:0-1677 GCF_001540865.1 Ananas comosus | reverse complement strand
AAGAAGTATGTATTATAGAACTAATTGTTCTATATTTAGAATAATGGCTCGAGAAGAAGTGAATTGCTGAAAATACAGCAAGAGATCTGATTTCAGCTTGATGCTGAAATCAGCATTGAGTTGATATATGTATATGCATTGATAATTGGACTAGAAATGCAAGTTTTGCTAAAAAATGACTATGATGTCAGTTTAATCTCTTTTAATCCTTTATACATGAAAGTTAAACTTGCTCGAAAGTCTAAATTGACTTTCCGACAGGTCGACGACGCGCTAATTACGGTAGAGGCCGTTCTAGTTCTATTTGCGTTGGGTCGCGAGAGATAGTTGTCGACGCGTCCCGAGACATTGATCTTAGTTCTTGACACCACTACAGGTGGGTGGTGCTATCCGAAGTCTTTGAATCACCTTTTATGTCTATGATACTATCCATTGAGCATATTTATGTGTGAACCATGATATTCATGCATTATAGGGTATTGGCTTTATGTAAGTTATTACGGAATATCTGAATTCTTACTAATAGTGAGAACATATGAACATTGAATGTTAATATAGACCCTATGAATGCATAGACTATAACCATAGTGAACTCGGTGACATTATGACTAGAAAATTTGGTTAGTATCAAACCTGACATAGAGAACTAAGTGGAATAAGATATGACATTGCTTAGCATTGGATCTTCTAAAGGAAAATCAGATCATACTCACATCAGTTTTGTTCAAGGAAGGTCGCTCCTCCTTGAACGATGAGCTCCGGAGTAGTCATCTTTACTGGACCAGGAGGTTGCGTCTCCCCCAGTTGACAGTCCCGTCGGGTGCAGGTTGCGTCTCCCCGAAATTTGGGATAGTGTCAGTGAGTTATTGTTAACCAGAGGGTTAACCAAAAGATTGAGTAAATTCAGTAAAAGCATGCATGCATATTTACAGTTTTCATATATTGCTTCTTTCGGCTTTGCACAGGCATTGTAGTAGTTACATGTTTTAGTTGGTTACTATCTGTTTACTTCTTTTGTCTACATATGCCTGAGTAGACCTAGTGGGTGAGTCGGCGAGGTCGGCGGCCGAACCCACTGGGAACTTTTTTGTAGTTCTCACACCACTAACCATACAGGTTCCAGTGCGAGTGTTGTAGCTGAGGATCGAGGCAAGGGCCCTGCAGTTTAGCTAGCTGACACCAGAGTTCAGTAGTTTACCATTTTGGTTTCATGTTACACATTTTGATGTACAGAGACATATAAATGAATGTATTATAAAGCATGTAAATAACTAAATGTTTTCATATTCAGTTATGTAAAGTTCAGTTTGAAAGTTTTAAATTACAGTGAATTTTTAGTATAGCTAGCTTACTATCACTTGTGATTGTTGCTTGCCCTCGTGCAAGCCATGTATATGGAAATATTATCCTGGGAATTGTTTATTTCTTTATACATGTACTCGTTGTTGTTGAGCCTTGGGCGGACAGAGGAGGTTCTATCCGTTCGGCGTCTGTGTACTGGCCCGGATCGACCAAATTGGCGATAGCGGGACGTGACAATTATGCCCCGAGATTGCTAATTTAGAACGAATCGATGTCAACGTTGAAAAGAACCAAATCCGAAACAACATTAGACTACTCAGTTGCGCCCTAACAGTATAACTTTGCAACGAGTACTTTTTCTCATTCAATCGAAAA
>NW_017892815.1:0-1678 GCF_001540865.1 Ananas comosus | reverse complement strand
ATATATATATATATATATATATATATATATAAAGTTGCACGCAAATGTCACATAAGCATAATATTGCAGCGAAAAAAAATGTCACAGAAATATAATATTGCCGCACATATATATATATAAAGTTGCAGGCAAATGTCACACAAGCATAATATTGCAGCATATATATATATATATATATAAACTAGCAAGAAAATGTCACATAAGCATAACATTGCAAATATAATATATATAACATATATACTCATATGCTTCAGAGTTCTCCATGCTTGAGAATTTCGTAGGCAAACCGAATAACATGGTCCAGCTCCTTGGTCTTCAGCTCCTTAGTGAATTTGATCGTTTCCGGTGATTCCCCGTGCTCTTCAATTTTCTTGAGCATAGAAAGCACGTCGCCGTAGTCATGCGGGTCAACAATAACAATATCGTCTTCACGATATTTCTACAATAAAAGAAAACAAAATATAAATTATTTGATCAAAATTTAATAATATATAACAAAATAAATTAAGACATAAATATTTTAATTAAAATTTAATTATTAAAAAAAAGTAAACCTTGTTCAAATTGTAAGTCCTAATAGGGTCTCTTTTGTAGACTGTACTTTGCTCCAGTGTTTGGGTGAATGGCGTGTTAATTTTTGTATGGTCGAAGAAGTTTAAAATCATCACATCATATGGCCCTGAAATACAATAATAAATTTGTTATTAGATATATAAAAATAAAAAAGGAAAAAAGATTAATTAAGAGTACCTTCTGCTAATTCAACTGCTTTTCCTGGGGTAAATAGAGTAACAGGAACATCGTACTCTTGCAAAATATATATAGTCTCTTTGGAACTGAAAATTGAATACCTGTATAAAATAAAAGTTAATTACTAACTGAAAAATAATAAGTTAATTTTTTAATTTATTATTTTACCCTAAATCCAGCAGCCCGTATGCTATGATATGTATATTTGTTGTATTTTTGACCCATATGTAGGCCTTCTTTTCTGGTATGACATCCGTAGGACTGCATGGCACCTGCAATAGAAATAAAAAACATGAGTATATAAAAAAAAAGAAAAGAAAAAGAAAACAGTGTGATAAGAAGCTGGGAAATACCAATAAAGTAATATATATATATATATATATATATATATATATATATATATATATATATATTGCTATAATTTTGTTAAATAATTCATTTAAATAGTACCTCACCAATCTACCCTAAACTTACCTATATGATTCATTATTCTTAGAGTGCTGAGCAGTTTTGTTGAATCTACTATAACTCTTGTATAAATAAATTGTGGTATAAAACACTTCTCTAACTTCAGAAAAGACTTTATAGTTGTATATAGCAAGTGAAAGTTTTAAGAAACAGGGACTCTTAGTACTCTCTGTTAGCAAGTTTTTAAACATTCTTAACAAAAAATTAAGTGGTAATTAATGAATAGGAAACAATAATTAATTTAGGTTAAAAAGTGATTGGAATTTGAAAAAAATGGTTAGTATAAATTGGATATTAAAATTACAATAATAATATAGAAAAGTTATATAGATTTTTAGTAATGATTAGATACCTATGCAACCAAATGGGAAAGTAATAAACATAGAAAAATGAATGGTAATTTTAATATCAGCCTATGCGATGAAAAAAAAAAGAAGAAAATTTTTGGTGAGTAATAAAG
>NW_017892814.1:0-1685 GCF_001540865.1 Ananas comosus | reverse complement strand
AAACCACAATTCTCGGGACTCGAACCATGGGTCGGAACACTGTCTACGACCCTTCAGAAAGTCTGAGATGGCTCGTCACACAGATCAAACACTCGAACCTCGCAATTTGCAAAGGTCCAGTGCGTCACAACGGCCACCAACTCCAAATCGTGCGTAGGGTAATTCTTTTCATATTCCTTCAGTTGGCGAGAAGCATGTGCGATCACCTTGCCATCCTGCATCAAAACACAGCCCAATCCGTTAAGAGATGCATCACTGTAAACCACATACCCTGCTCCAGCAACTAGCAGGGTTAGGATAGAGGCGGTCGTCAGTCGTTGCTTCAGCTCTTGGAAGCTTCTCTCACACGCATCATTCCAGATGAACTTAACACCTTTATGCGTGAGTCTCGTGAGGGGAGTAGATAGCTTAACAAACCCCTCGACAAATCTCCGGTAGCACCCGGCTAATCCGAGGAAGCTCCGTATCTCCGTGACACTCGTTGGTCTCGGCTAATCCCTGATTGCTTCGATCTTCTTAGGATCCACAGCTATACCCGATCCCAATATCAAATGTCCAAGGAAAGCTACCTCTCGAAGCCAAAACTCACACTTTTTCAGCTTGGCAAAGAACTCCTTTTCCCGAAGTACTTGAAGTACAAGCCTCAAATGCTCCTCGTGATCTGCATCACTTCGAGAATAAACTAAAATGTCGTCGATAAACACAACGACGAACCTGTCCAAATAAGCCTTGAAAACACGGTTCATCAGATCCATAAAAGCTGCCGGGGCATTACTAAGCCCAAACGGCATAACTGTGAACTCATAGTGTCCATACCGTGTTCTAAAAGCCGTCTTCGATACATCCTCGGGTTTGATCTTTAATTGGTGGTATCCCGACTGCAAGTCGATCTTGGAATTCACACACGATACTTGAAGCTAATCAAACAAGTCATCGATGTTCAGCAATGGATACTTATTCTTGATCGTGACTTTATTAAGTCCACGATAGTCCATGCATAGGCGAAGTAACCCGTCATTCTTCTTGACGAACTGAACTGGCGCTCCCCACGTTGAGACGCTCAGTCGAATGAAGCCCTTGTCCAACAGATCCTTTAGCTGTGCCCTCAGCTCCTTTAGCTCCGCCGGTCCATCCTATAGGGTGCTTCGAGATTGGAGTGGTCCCAGGGACGAGATCTACCACAAACTCGATCTCCCTATCGGGTGGCATACCTAGTAGCTCAGCTGAAAACACGTCCTGGAACTATCGTACCACCGGGATATCCTCAATCCTAGGGGTGTCATCCTCGNCGCCCCTCAACACAACACTAGCCAAGTAGGCTACACATCCTCGGCTGATCAACTGCCTAGCTCGAGACGAGCTAATCGACATCGCGAAAAGCGAACTCCGACATCCTCTAAATACAACCTCAGTCTGTCCCGGTTCTCTAAAAGTAACCGTGCGATTCTTACAATCAATCGTGGCATAATACTTCGTTAGCCAATGTCACGCCCGGGTACCAGCGAAAGCATATCCGGTCGCGTGCACAGACCCGCCGTGTACACCACCACTCAAGTATACACAAGGCGTCTACAAACCATATAGTAAAAGCATATAATTCTAACCAGGTAATCAGAGCACGACTTTTAAACTTATACAATCCAAACCTTAATACATGAAAGAAAAATAAAGTACAATTTACAAAA
>NW_017892813.1:0-1695 GCF_001540865.1 Ananas comosus | reverse complement strand
CCTATAGAGGCCGGACGCGTGTGTGGCTTCAAGAGAACCGAATTCCACGAACATTAAATTTAGGTGAAGATTTATCCGCGAATAAGGTAAAGATTCGATCTTACTTTTCTCCTTTAATCTTAAAGAGCATGAGGGATCCTAATTGCGTGGTTTTTGAGATTTGATCTCACAAAAATCAAATTTGTTTGATTTCTTTTTCCGCTGCGTTTTTACCGTACGCAATTTTCTAACATGTATTAGAGTTGTTGTTGTTTGAAAAGTTCGAGCAAGATAACATGAAGGTTATGTGTGGCAAGATAACATGAATTTGTTCTGGTTTATGAAGTTTAGAACTCCATATGGTTCATATAGAACCTAGGTCTCATCAATGATCCAGATGTATTTAGTGAATGGACTAGCTAAAAAGCTTACTCTTCAAGGGTTGAAGAGTTGACTTTAAATAATGCAAATAAGATATGTAATTGTTTGGCTTTAGTGCAAGTGGGAGATTGTTAGTTATATGCCCAAAAGCCAATATGGTGACACTAGCTTAAGGGTATTTATGTGTTAATCATTTTATAATTCATAATATAATGACAAATAATCTATTTATATATATTGTATAGCAGTATAATATTGATATGAATGGTCCATAGGGTTTTTGTTTGGAAAGACATATTCCTAAGAGTTAGGAATTTGAGATATATACTTTTCTGTACAAGACTCTTTAAATGCTCCTAGCCAGAGGAATATTACAGGGACGGTGATATTCCGGATAGGCCGGTGTATGCTATGTTTCTAATTGAGGTGACGAATCTCAAGTCACTAGTGTAGGGACAACAAGTACACTGAGCGTGACTATTTAGTTGAATAGTCATATGGTTCTATGCTCGCCAGTGACAAGTTCATTGCTACAGTTGTGTGAAGTACTCCTTGGACCTGAGGCATCATAGTTGCTTCACGTATAGATTGCTACCGTTTGACAGTACTAATACTTAGACTCTAGACACGGGTCTATGTTCGGTACTGATTGGTTGTAGTGATTTATGCGAGGAGGCATGTGAATGCGCAATAAGGAATCCAACACTCTCAATGATGAGGGAGAATGTCCTATGTAGTTTATCGGACTCGACTCGGAAAACCCCTGGCCAGGGTACATGGTATATGAAAAGAGTTTTCAACTGTGTTGCCATATTGAGTTGATTTCAGATAGTCTAGTCATATGGTCGAATGATAAGGTTTGGCGAGTAACCATAACCTTAGTTCTATTGGGACATTGTATGTTGGAAGGAATTAATCACATGGTAACTGTAAGCGAAAAGGTTCATTCTTCATCACCATTCTGGATTGCCGTGATATACTGCTAGGTGTCACTTACGGACGGTGAGAGAATATGAATAATTCGAATTGAATTGTTCTTATTTATCGATTAGAAGAGTTCTAATTAAATATCAAAGAGTTTGATGTTGAGCTCCACTGCCGAATGGTAATGAACCTATGCGGTCACACACATTAGGAATTGTGTGCACCCGAATCGTTTGGATGAGAGTCATTCACTAAAGAGTTTAGTGTAAACGATGAAAATAAAAGGAAGCTACTTAATTAAATTAGATTTAATTATTCGATTCGGTTATAACTGATAGTCCTAATTAGATTAGGATCTCAGAATCAATTTGAGAATTATCCGCAAGATTTAAATTTATCTCTAACTAGATT
>NW_017892812.1:0-1698 GCF_001540865.1 Ananas comosus | reverse complement strand
CTAGCCTCTAGGGTTCTTTAATTGTGTATTCTTATGATAGATCATCGATTAGAGAACCCCTATAGCTTATTTATAAACTTTAGAATCAAAATGAAGTAGGATTAGAAAGTTTCTTTCCATATTTAGCACCTTGTATCGGTACACGGGAAGCTGTCCACGGTACAGCATGACGGAAGATTTTTCTGCGAAGCTTCTGTACCCTGAACAGACTGCAGCTTGTTCCGGAACAAGGCTTGTACCGGTACAGCCATGATGGTTGTACCGGAACAACCATCGTAATTCCCTGCGGCAATAGCCGTTGTCTGTACCGGTACAGAAAAACCCTTGTACCGGTACAACAATGCAATTTTCACTGAAGATGCATTGTTTCGAGTTTTACAAGCTCTTAGAAACTTTCTAATCAATTACAAGTTGAAAATTATGATTCTAAGATCTATAATTAAGTATGAATCACCATAAACAAGATTTAAAGCTTACCTAAGCATCGTGATTCAAGTTTTGCGTGTTTTGCGTCCTTTCCGATTCTTCGAAGTCTTGGATTCTTCGATCTTCAATACTCCGCTCTGGACTTCTTCAGGATTCCAACTCGACCCACAAACTTGCCAACATATAGGACCTAACAATCTCCCCCATTGGCAATTTTGTGACAAAACACACTCAAAACACAAACATTACATTTAAAGGAAAGACGAAGTTCAATTGTCATCACCAAAATAATGAACCTATCGCGTGTAATCCAAATACAAATTAAAACTCAAAATACATTCAAAACTCCTAAAACAGACTCTATGACTTAGATGCAACTAGGAGTCTTGAAGTCTTGAAATCCTGCAAAACATTCCACGATAATATAAAGTTTTACATTCAATTGATTCTTTTACCATTCTCCCCCTTTGTTCATCACTTCTCCCATTTGTTCGTGAACCTGTTCATCTTATGATCTCCCCCTTTTTGTCAGAAAATTGCCAAAAAGCATAAAAAGAGAAAATCCACTAGAAAGAAATATCAAAGTTAAAATATAAATACAGGCCTAAGAGAGAAAGCAACAAATACAAGTAGAAGTGTAAACTAAACATGAAAACATAAACCTAAGATAAAACATGAAGTTCTAGAAAACATCACTCTGTGTCCTCGTCGTCGTCATCCTTTGCGCCAGCACCAGATCCAGATGCTCCAGCGTCTGACGTACCTGTCGTAAGAGGAATGAGTGGATGTTGGGAAGATGACCACTGATACATGCCATAAGATGGAGTAGGCTCCCAAATATCATCATGCCGACACCTCATCTTATCCATCATTCTTCTGATACTTAATTCAAACTTCTTGATGCTTGACTCAACTTTTCTCCCAATATTGTTCACCTTCTTCTTTAATTTTCGCAAATCCTCTTTAACTGATTCCAACGTCGTCGCTCCCCCCGAACTAGATGAAGTATCATAACTCCCTCGGGATGGAGGCGAAGGAGCAGAGCTAGAGGCTGCTCTCGGTGGACGTGCTGTGTAACATATGGCATCCTGGAGCTGCGATGTAAACTTTGATCTATTGGATCAAAGTGAGAATTGAGCTGGTTGGACGTCATCCCCGAGTGACTTTGGACGCGTGAGAATGAATTCCGATGATAAGTAAGTGTTTCGGCGCAAAGTGGGCGCGAAACAAAATGTAAATAGAATTTTCGGAATTCCGACGCTAACTTTGATT
>NW_017892811.1:0-1705 GCF_001540865.1 Ananas comosus | reverse complement strand
TAAGAGTTGGCACTGGTCGGGGCCTGACTATAGTTAGCAGGGAGAAGTTCTTCGAGTTGCTTGCCTATCCAGTTTTACGTCGGGTTAGCCTTCCTGGATTCAACTCTTTTCACTTATATTTTAACCACTTGAATGACAATACTGTAAACCGGGGGGTAGGGACCACTCAACCGCTCAGGTGCGCACCACCTCCATCACTCCTAGACGACTGAATATTCATACTGCCATGACAACCCTACACCATTTTTCATCGAACGGACTTAACAGATTAAGGGACTGCCCAAAACCAAACACATCATCTTCCACTATTACTGATGTGTATCAGCTCGATCTTATATCGATCAATCTTGATTACTTTCAAGCTTAACGCCAAATATCATACAGTTCACCACCCTTACCAGTCTATTACACAATAGTGTCTAAAAATATATATAGTTGGGCTATTATACTCTTATGAGTATAGAGCCTTTCGTACTCATAAGTTGTTTTCGATATTGGGGTTTTCGAATCGACGATCCACACCGTTAAACATGATCTAGAGTATTTGAAACTTCTAGAAAATAAATTTCGTAATTTTTCTAAATCATTATAAAGTCCATCAAGCGGGTATAAAATAAACGGTTAAAATCGAACGATGTCCTAAAAATAGATGATCGGATCCTTCAATTTAAGATCGGAGTTATTGATCTTTATTTAGGTAGTGAATATAATTTTCTATAAAAAATTCAACCTATTACGATTCTTTTTCATCATTAAACTAGCAAATATCTCATACCGGCCATAAAAATTGTCAATTTTGTGAGCTTCTGATCGTAAGGTAAATGATATCGAAAAATTATAAAATTTGATTTCTAAAAGTTTTAAATGCTCTAGAGAATGTTTAACGGTATGGATCGTCGATTCAGAAGTTCTATCATCGAAAACAACTTATGTGTACGAAGGTGATCGTACTCATAAAAGTATAGTAGCCGGACTCTCTCTCTCTCTCTCTCTCTCTCTCTCTCTCTCTATATATATATATATAGAATTAGCCTACTATACTATCTATAGTACCGGAGCTCCGGTACTATAGTCTTGTTTTCGATCTTAGGGTATTCAAATTAACGATCCACACCGTTTAATATGATCTAGGGTATATAAAGTTCTTAGGAATAAAATTTTAGCTTTTTTCGACATTGTTTACTTAGTAAATAAATTATGTCAAAATGGACGGTGGAAATTGAATAATCTTTAAAATTTGAGTATAGGATTTTTAAATTCAAGATCAAGAATGTTAAACTTAATTTAGATAGTTTAAAGTATTTTCTAACTAAATTTGAAGAAATTTAGATTCTTCTACACCGTTAAACTCCAAACTCGTCATAGTAGCCATTGAAAATTGACAATTTTGAAATGGTTTGATCATAAAGTAAACTATATCGAAAAAATATAAAATTTTATTTCTAAAAATTTAAATACCCTAGATCAGTTTTAACGGTGTGGATCGTTGATTTGAACACCCTAAGATCGAAAACGGAATTATAGTATCGGAGCCCCGGTACTATAGATAGTATAGGAGACTAGCTCTCTCTCTCTCTCTCTCTATATATATATATATATATATAATTGAGCTGAAATGCTATCGGTAGCAAACAAGCTCCGTTGCCACCCACTTGTTTTCGATAATGGAGCCTTCAAATTGACGATCGGTACCGTTGAATATGAT
>NW_017892810.1:0-1707 GCF_001540865.1 Ananas comosus | reverse complement strand
GGTACCTTACATTCTCCCCTCCTTAAAAGAGTTTCGTCCTCGAAACTAACTCACTTCAAATCTAACACACACCTCAACTCAACTTATTGAGTAATTGAGGGTTCCAATGCACTTTTGCATCTCGGAGTGGCCTTTCACTTATCGGAACTCTCCAAAGGCTCACTACGGAGAATGTGAGACCAAATTCACTCACATTCGCCATGCGCAACTCCAAAAGTGCATTACTACCATGCAAGGAACTACTCCTTGCATTACACGCCCAATCGGGAAATCCTCTCCGGTTCGATCACCGGCATTGCCTAAAGGCAATATTATTGGTGCATCGATCAACCACGAGTGCTACCATCACATCCGGATCTTTGCTCTATTGCGAGGTGGCCTACCCCGGCACATCCCTCGAACCTCAATCCACAAAGGAGCGTTATCTTCAAGTTCTCCAACTTCTCCAACATGACCCAACCTGCCTGGGCAAAGTTCATACTCGGGGACCGGTCTCTCCCTGCCAGGGACCGGTCCCAGAGGACCTTCTCCAATTCACACGTTCGGGAACCGGTCTCCCTGGTCCAGGGACCGGTTGCCTCGCACGTCGCCGCAACCACCAGCTGGTGGGACCGGTCTCTCCCTGCCAGGGACCAGTCCCCGAGAGCAATTTCTGCCAAGTGTAGATTTTTGCACCATTTGCTCTCGCGGACTCCATTGCAATGCACTTTTGGTGCATTTGACTTCTTTGGCTTTCCCGAAGCACTCCCATTCGACAATTAGTCGATCTTGAGCGAAGTTCAACTCTCGCGTTTCGAGAATTCACTTCCCTACTCCTAACTCCACAGAGTTATCGGCAAAACCGATCACGTTGGCTTTCACATGTGGACCAACAGTCACCAACTTTACTCAGGCCTATAGCCTAACCGTCTCGACACTCGTAACGTCTCTCGCCCACAAGCGTTGACCCAACTACAACTGGGCGAAATTCTCACTTGGGAATTCGCGCACACTCCAAACAGGAGCAACCAAGATCCCAAACCACGTCAAGTTCTCGGGTTGGGTCACTACATACCCGGTGTATCCTCGATCTCACGACCCACTGATCACATTGCCTTATGAGTCGCTTCACCATTTCCTCTCTACCACAAGTCTCATCTTTTGTCCAAGAACCACCACTAGGAATTTGCTAGTGCCATCTAGCTCTCTACCTGCTCCAGCAGGCGCTACACTCTCACGAGTGTAGCCAACTGGTCGCGAAGTTCCAAGTCTCCGCTCGCCTCGGACTGCTCAAGGACATCACTTGTCCTATCCCGCGCCGATCTAGACGAAGATCGCTTGCGCGGTGCCATCGTTTCCCGAACCACGACAACACGATCAATCTTGACCCTCTAGGTCAAGCACGTAACAACCGACACCGACTCGAAAGTCAATCAGGCGAAAGTCACGCAAGGGCGTCTATTCTCATCAATCGGTTTCATGTTGTCGCGCGCCAACATGAACACACATTTGGCTGAGAATTTACCACACCTTGAATCTACCTCTAATATCCGTCTTAGAGGTTTACAAAATTTGACCCAATCGATTCAACTTCCGCCACCATTGTAAGGTACCGGACTTCTAAAATTATGATGTTATGGTGTACGTTGCTTTGGAAAGCCATTTGGATGGTTTCGTGAGGTTCGGTGAAGTTCTGGAGCAATCGGGCATTTCGGTGTGCATAGGCGC
>NW_017892809.1:0-1710 GCF_001540865.1 Ananas comosus | reverse complement strand
TCTCGAAGTGATGCAATACAGACATTAGCATGACTCTCAATACTTCGGGAAAAGTAGCTTTCTCCAAGTTGATAAGAAAGTGAATCTTGGCTCGAAAGAGTACCCTCTTGACACTTGATTTCAGAATCAGGATCAGTGGATCCAGAAAATCGAAGCAATCAAGGATTGGCCGAGACCGACGAGCGTCACGGAGATACGGAGCTTCCTTGGATTGGCCGGTTACTACCGGAGATTTGTAGAGGGGTTTGCTAAATTGTCCACTCCCCTCACGAGGCTCACGCATAAAGGTGTTAAGTTCATTTGGAGTGATGCGTGCGAGCGAAGCTTCCAAGAGTTGAAGCAGAGATTGACGACTGCCCCAATCTTGACCCTACCGGTAGCTGGAGCAGGGTATGTGGTTTATAGTGATGCTTCACTTAATGGATTGGGCTGTGTGTTGATGCAGGATGGCAAGGTGATCGCGTATGCTTCTCGCCAGCTAAAGGAATATGAGAAGAACTACCCGACGCATGATTTGGAATTGGCGGCTGTAGTGTTCGCATTGAAGCTATGGCGCCACTATCTTTATGGCGAGCGGTGTGAAGTATACACAGATCACAAGAGCTTAAAGTACCTGTTTACTCAGAAGGAGTTGAACTTGAGGCAGCGCAGATGGTTGGAGCTACTCAAGGATTATGATCTGACGATTCTTTACCACCCAGGCAAGGCTAACGTGGTGGCGGATGCGCTAAGTAGGAAATCGATGGAAAACTTAGCGATGCATGTTGTGACTCAACCGCAGTTGATCGAGCAGATGAAGCGGTTGGAGTTGGAGATAGTGACTCCTGAAACACCTTTGAGGTTGATGACATTGGTGGTACAACCTACCTTATTGGAAAGAATCAAAGAAAAGCAAGCTTCCGACGTGGAGTTGCAAAAGATTAGAGGTAAAATGGTTGATGGTTGTACCGGCGACTTCCTGTTGGATGATCAAGGATTGATGCGTTTCCGTGGGCGGATATGTGTACCTGCGGATTCGGGGATTAAAGGAGATATTCTTCAAGAAGCGCACCGAGCGCCGTATGCTATACATCCGGGTGGCACCAAAATGTATAAGGACTTAAAGTTGCTCTATTGGTGGCCTGGGATGAAAAAGGATGTTGGCGAGTTTGTCGCTAGATGCTTGACTTGCCAACAAGTAAAGGCTGAGCACCGAGTTCCCGCGGGAAAACTTCAGAGTTTACCTATTCCCGTGTGGAAGTGGGAGAAGATCACCATGGACTTTGTGACGGGATTGCCACGCTCACAGGCGGGGCATGACGCTATTTGGGTGATCGTGGATAGGCTGACGAAGTCGGCGCACTTCATACCTATTCATACGACTTGGAACGGAGAGAAGCTCGCACAAGTGTACCTTGATGAGATTGTGCGACTTCATGGAGTGCCTACATCGATTGTATCTGATCGAGACACCCGGTTTGTGTCTCACTTTTGGAGGAGTCTGCAGGACGCCCTAGGCACTCGCCTGGACTTCAGTACAGCATTCCACCCGCAGAGTGATGGACAGTCGGAGCGCACTATTCAGACTTTAGAGGATATGCTCCGGGCTTGTGTGATAGACTTCCAGGGAGGATGGTCGCAGCATCTACCTATGGCGGAGTTTGCTTATAACAACAGTTATCAAGCAAGCATCAAGATGGCGCCCTTCGAAGCACTTTATGGACGGAAGTG
>NW_017892808.1:0-1714 GCF_001540865.1 Ananas comosus | reverse complement strand
TTTTCCCCCCTCGGGGCATTGCGATTCGACTACCAACATTGCTCAAAAGCAATATCATTGGTGCATCACCCAATCGCGAGTGTTCTAACCATATTCGGACCTTGCGTTACCGCGAGATGGCCTACCCCGGCATATCTCGACTCTTAATCCACAAAAGAGAGCATTATCTTCAAGTTCTCCAAGTTCCTCCAATCATGACCCAGCTTGCCTGGGCAAAAATCACACTCGGGGACCGGTCTTGCCCTACCTGGGACCGGTTGCCCCACGCTGCGCAGCCCTCCGCCTCGGGGCAACCGGTCTCTCCCTCTTGGGACCGGTCCCCGAGAGCAAGCTCGCGCAGACCACGTTCGGGAACCGGTCCCTCCCGCCAGGGACCGGTCCCCGAGAGCAAATCTGCCAAGTGCAAACTCTTGCACTAATTGCTCTCGCGGACTCCTTTGCAATGCACCTTTGGTGCATTTGACTTTTTCGGCTCGTACAAAGCACTCCCACTCGACAATTAGTCGATCTTGAGCGAAGTTCAACTCTCGTATTTCGAGAATTCACTTCCCTACTCCCAAGTCCTCCACGGAGTTATCGGCTGAGCCGATTGCGTCGGCTTCCACAAGTGGACCAACGGTCGTAATACCACGTCGGCATACCCCTAAACCTGTCGCAACTACGCCTAGCGTCTCTCGCTCGTATCGTAGACCCAATCATAACCGGGCGAACTTCTCACTTGGGAATTCGCACACACTCCAACAAGGAGCGACCACGACCCCAAACCACATCAAACCCTGAGGTTGGGTCAAAACCGCACTCTCAGCGCATCCTCGATCCCATGATCTATCACGTAGAACTTCACATTCTCGGGTCTAAGCTTGGACTACCGTCCTGACCATATCTCTGCCCTACCCGTAGGTACCGGGCCGCTGCCTCTCGCAGCTGACTGCGCCTGCCCAAAGGGCCCAAGCTCCATAGTCCACAAATGGTCCAGGCACGGGTCGTCCCCAAGCACTACCCGCCGATGTCGTCCTATACGACAAGCTCTACAGAGCTACACACTCTATCAGCTCCTAGGCACTTAGTGCGAGCCACCAGCCCTACGAGTGATCCAAGGCCCGCTTCACACTTAGCAAAGCTAAAGTGCTACTGCCACCCGGTTGAATCGAAACCGCACACCACGAGTACCTATACTTGAGCGCTCTATACGCCTCTACAGCGTCTCACATGAAGTCCAGCATTAGGCAACTTGCCTATGCACATCGGCTACATGAGCACGACTCGCCCACCTCAACTCGAGGTACTACTAGGCCTACGTGCCCGCACTCGGCAACTACTCAGCTACTCTCTCAACAGTGATTCTACACTCACTGTTCGATCTACCGAAATAATATCTGAGATGCTCAAGCCACTCGGTGTTCGCAATTCCACTGCGCAACTCTCGCAACTCGACAATCACTGCCTTGAGAGTCGCTTCACCACTTCGTGTCTACCACGAGTCTCACTTCTCGCCCAACAACCATCACCAGCAATTTGCTAGCGTCACTTGGCTCTCTACCTGCTCTAGCAGGCGCTACACTACTACCACATAAGCATGCCCGGGTATCTACACCAACCCGTCCACTTGGTCCCTACTATAATAGCGCATAAATAGTAGGCAATGATCATAAGAAGATGCATGCAGTTTCCCAAGTCTACATCATGCAGAAGCGTATGATTGCTTTAATTAAAT
>NW_017892807.1:0-1727 GCF_001540865.1 Ananas comosus | reverse complement strand
CTAATCGCAACTGCGATACTAACCATCGGTGATGCTCAGCACTGGTCTCCACAAGACCCTGTCGCTGCAGTCCTACAAGGGACCCTAGCGATCGATGTTCCCAGCAACACCCAATTACTTGTCTCATTGAGACCCAAGCGCACCTGTCACCAATTTGACTGGACAAGCATACCATTTCAAGGTTTGCACGTTAAGCCAAGTCGCAAATCTTTTACGCTATCACATACGGTGACAATCAAAGCCAACAATCAGGTTCAAGTCACTCAACACTGTGCTTCAGAACCTCCCAGCAAACAGACCTAGACTACTACCCAAACAAACCTTTTAGTTATAACAAGTATAGTTAAAGAGCAACAAGCACCCAGACTCGAACCAACATCAGAACCATTAGCAGTGACGATAAGTCAACTGCGCAAAACCTACCAGAAAATAATCCAAGACTCGCTATAAGGACAAAGATGACCATCACTCAAGCGTTCTCATAAACAGCTAGAGAAAACACCGACCTAATTCAAAAGTCCCAAACGGGAAGATAGTATTTCGTCCCTCTTTCGACAGTATATTGTCTGCAGCCAATATACTTATCAAAAGAAAAGCGAAATATCCGAAGATCCACTACCAACAACGAGTTGGAAGTGTGACACATCGAAGTATCAAGCCACTTGATACCCCTTTACTGAACCCATAAGTTCACCACTAAAATCGTCGAAACTGCGACTTGCAAGTCGACAATCGAAAATAGACCGACCATAAACCGACTCACTGGGAGTCGTAAAGCTTTCAACATTCGAAAGCTACTAGCGACACTAAGCTGCGCACCGTACCAACTGAAGCTTAAGGAAACGGTTTCTCTAGCAGATTTCCGCGCCACAACCGAGCTATAATCAAAGCTCCGAGAACTTCGACAACAACTTGGAGTCTCACGAATTAAGACGAAACCTATCACCCACTACAAGTTAACCCACAACACACCAACTTGGGTGTTGATTAACCGCATATAATGTATGCCTCAACGAAAACTTGACACCAAAACTGTGTCAATCCAACTTTAGTACATGTCAATTTGACAAAAGAACTAGTTCAAGGTCAAAAGACCCAAACCGCTGATCCCAATCAGCAATCAAAGAGGAGAGGTAGGCATCGCAACCCTACCCAAAGGTCTGCGGAAGCAACACTAACAATGCAGTCGACGAAACGACAGCTATCCAAACCCTCGGCTACACCCTAGTAGTCCCACTGAAGTCGCGACCCTAACAGGTCATATTGCCGTCTCCGTAGAGACACTCGCAATAGCTCTAGCGTCCTAAGAAGGAAGAGTGGCCCGGGCGTCGGCAGTTAAGAGACTTGCCTAGGCCCGAAGATCACCTGGCCCTTCAAGGCCCATCTAACAGAGGTGGCAATACCTGGGGAACGTCGCCCCACCACTCGATGTCCACAAAGAAGCACCGCCACTACTCCCAACTGAGACACTAGTTAGCTTGTGCGAAAATCGTAGCACATACGGAAATAACCATGCACTCCGAGTTTACCCAATTCGAATGCAACCCAGGACACAAGTCCAAACCCCGCACTCACGTGCCTATACACCGTAGTCTTCCTATTGGTCAACCTAACCAATGGTTCAGTTAATTTGGTTCAGTTCATTTACTTTTCAAAACAACCTGTGAATGGTGTTGTGGTTGTAACCTGGCTCTGATACCACTTTAATCTGTCACGCCCCGGGGTCC
>NW_017892806.1:0-1728 GCF_001540865.1 Ananas comosus | reverse complement strand
AAAAAGAATAAAAATCAAGCGTTTGTACCACGTACAGTCAATGGCCTAAGATCTGGTACGCAAAAAGCGCTTGAAGTTACTCCCTAGCACTGTGAATCGGTTCCAAGAACCCCTCATCTCCAAGAAAGGTTCAGCTGAACCCCTATTAATAATCTCCAACTATCCACTGAAACCAAATCTGTGTTAATGACGATGCGAAATAAGACATAGAACGTTACCAGCCGGAGCATACTGGAAAGAAGTACTGATCGTAGAGGTAACCCCGCCTGCTGTCTCAGGGTATAAGGAACTGATGCCGAGGTAGGCGCAGATGAACCCCAGCTCGGGCACTCCCGTGACATGTGCCCGGCCTGGCTGCACCTGAAGCACTTTCCCTCACGCTGCGGGCACACCGACGGCCGATGATCACCGCCGCAAATGACACAACGAAACGGCTTGCCACTCCTCGACTGCTGCCGGGGATACCGAGGGGGTTTCTTTACGTTTGACCGGCCCCCGGCACTGCCCGCCGCCCGCTTCTTCCCCTTATCCCTTGACTCCGCTATCGCCTCGCGCTCCTCTCGCACGTGGGCGCTGCCGTGCTCCGCCCATAGAGCTCGATCAAAGACCTCCGCAAAGGTCGTCAACTTGAGGATTTGCACCTTCTCGTAAATCCTCGGTTGGAGTCCTCGTAAGAACCAATCAGCCCGGTCCCGGTGATCACGAACAACCTCCGGGACGCAGTCGATAAGGTGGGAGAACTCCTGCTCGTAGTACGCCACGGAGCGGTCCCCTTGTCGCAACTTACGGAATTTCTCTTGCAACTTCTGCTTCACCGTATCGGGGAAGTAGTTGGCGAACACCGTCCTCCGGAACTCCTCCCACAACATAGGCGGAAGATCGGGCGACCGATCCCGCCTAACACGCTTCCACTACACCTTCGCCGCCTTCTCAAGGCAATGTGTGGCGAGGTACACCTTGTCTTTCTCCAAGGTGTTAAGATCCTCAAAAAGTGTTTCCATGGAGTCGATCCAGGACTCCACCACCGTCGGTTCCACCACTCCCCCTTCGAAGGTAGGTGGGTTAAACTTTTGAAACTGGATGAGAGCTGCCAACGTGCGCTCCAGCTCCGCCTCCTCCGCCGCACTATCGGGATTTGAGGTCCCCGATCCTGCCGGCACCAACGTAATTGGCACGGCCGCCGCGGCCACACCCTCGGCCGCACTCAGCACCACTGCAGGATGCGCAGGGTGCACGGCCTCCACGGGTGCCGCCGCCGCAGCTACCTGCTGCCGCTCCAAAGCCTCCTAGAGCCTCTGGATCTGCTCGCCTTGGCGCTGAACAAATTCTGCCCGCTGCCGCACTACGCCGATAAGTGCGGCCATCTGCTCCCGAAGCTCCCCGTCGCCACTTGCTCCGAATTGCACGAGAGTCGCACTTGGCTCCTCGGCCATAGACCTTGTCCGCGGTCGACCACGAGGCAACTTGGGTCGTCCACGAGGCGGCATTGCTTCCTGAAACGAAGCAACTTACGTTAGTTACTTAGACAATATACTCGATTATACCCAATCCGGCGAAAGCATACAAGTGCATTTATTTTCCTTCCAAAGCATCATGTCGTCGGCCGCCGATCACAACACAAGGAAAAGAAAAGAAATAACAACTTAAAGTTTGTCACGCCCCGGGACCCAGCGGGAGCCCGCCCGGCGCGTGCCCAGACCCGCCATATGTCTACAACATATAAGGCGT
>NW_017892805.1:0-1731 GCF_001540865.1 Ananas comosus | reverse complement strand
AAAATGTTGCAATGGACTTTGTGACAAGTCTGCCTAGGTCGCAAGGCGGACACGACGCGATATGGGTAGTTGTGGACCGGTTGACAAAATCGGCGCACTTTTTGCCGATCCACACTACTTGGTCGGGAGACAAGTTAGCCCAAGTCTACATCGACAAGGTGGTGAGACTTCATGGGGTTCCAGTATCAATCGTATCAGATCGGGACCCTAGGTTCACATCTCATTTTTGGAAGAGCTTACAAGATGAGTTAGGCACGCGGCTCGATTTTAGTACGGCATTTCATCCTCAAAGTGACGGTCAATCGGAAAGGACAATCCAAATACTTGAGGACATGCTTCGAGCGTGTGTGCTTGATTACAAGGGCGGATGGCACGATTATTTACCGATGGCGGAATTCGCATACAATAATAGCTATCAAGAAAGCATTGCGATGGCGCCATTCGAGGCTCTATATGGAAGGAAGTGTCGCTCGCCGATACACTGGAGCGATGTGGGCTAGAAAATGATTCTTGGCCCGGAAGTGTTGCGGGAGGCGGAGGAGAAAGTCCGCCTCGCCCGACAAAGGTTGGTGACGGCGCAATCACAGCACAAGAGTTATGCCGACAAGCAGCGAAAGGACATTGAGTTCACGGTAGGAGACCGCGTATTTCTAAAGGTATCGCCGATGCGAGGAGTTAAGCGGTTCGGTATTCGCGAGAAATTAAGTCCCCGCTATATCGGACCCTTCGAGATTTTGGAACGAATTGGTGCGGTGGCCTACAAGTTGGCATTACCACCGAGACTCGCGGGAGTACATGATGTATTCCATGTATCCCAACTCCGCAAGTATGTGTACGACCCGGATCATATTCTCTCGTATATACCGATAGAACTTCAAGAAGATTTGACTTATGAGGAGTTCCCGGCGTATATTGTCGATCAGGAGGTACGAAAGCTTCGGAACCGCGAAATCCCATATGTCAAGATTCATTGGTGCGAGCACGATGACCGGGAAGAAACGTAGGAGCTCGAGAGCGAAATGAGGGAGCGTTATCCTCACCTCTTCGAGGAACCGAAGTGAGGTATGAAGTTTAAAGTTCAATCTTAGTAGTTTTGCGGACGAAACTGAATTTAGGGGTGGAGAATGTAACATATCACATCCCTCGTAAATCGTGCCGAGTTCCGTCAAAATGAGCGAAACGCGGAATTGAACGAGTTTGAGTGGACCCTAAGCACATTAGAGTCTATAAGTGAAGCTAGAAGGGACCCGAGAGAGTAATCTGAAAATCTAGCTAAGTCCCAGATTTTGTGCTCTCGGGGACCGGTCCCTGAAGGAGAGACCGGTCCCCGTACGCGTAGCCTGCCAGGAAGTCCTGAGGCAACCGGTCCCTGGTGGTGAGATCGGTCCTCAGGAGACCGGTCCCTGACGGGCAGACCGGTCCCTCGCTGCGCAACAGCTGAGAGACTCGAAAATTTGGCTAAGTCCTGGAAAACCTCCGTTCGGGAACCGGTCCCTGGTCGGGGAGACCGGTCCCCGATGGCGAAAAATGCCCAGTCTGGGCAGTTCAAGAGAAAACAAGTGGAGGGGCTTAAGTGCAATTATTACAACACTATATATGGCCCAACCCCTCTCTCCCACAGCCATTCTCCTCCTCCTCTTTTTTTTCCTCACCTTCTCTCGCTAGAATTGTCACGCCCCGGGACCCAGCGGAAGCCCGCCCGGCACGTGCCTAGACCCGCCATACGTCTAA
>NW_017892804.1:0-1739 GCF_001540865.1 Ananas comosus | reverse complement strand
TCTTTTTTAATCAAAACCCTTTATCAAAATTCTAAATTTTAATTTTGATTTCTATTTCAATAATGAATTAAACATTTTTAGCTGATTGGTAATTTTATTTTTCATTCCAAAATAATCAAATTTTATTTATCATTTCTATTCCAATCATAAACCAAACATTTCCTAAAGTAGATTGGGCTTCGCCAAATTTGATGAAATAATATTGTGACTCGGGCTTGGCCCAATAAGTAACCAAGAGACTGGATGTGGCCCATAGATCTATGGGCCCGCCCGTTTTGAGGGGCCCTTAAGTTTTTGTTGGGCCAATATAAGTCGGAAAATTGTACTTTTTCGTGTTTTGACGTGGCATTTTATCTTAACCAATTCAATACAATTCTGCTTCCCGTAGTTTCTTTTCGTTGTAATTCCAATCGGAGTCTAAAAGCATACCGAACAAGCGATCTTCGACTGTATGCTAATCTTGATGTGGAGCAACTAAAAACAAATACGTGAACTCTCATTGTATTAAACCACAATTATTTTTTCCTAAAAGCTTAGATAGCTTCTATTGTAATATTATATTAAATTATGCGAAATAATAAATATTATTTAAGCTCTTAAAAAAAATGTTTTAAACTGTACACTTTTTCCTTCAGTTCTCTCACCAATAATTTAAATTTATTGCTAGAAATTTATTAATTAGAGATTCCTCATCATACCAAACTCACCTGTCCCATCAAAGCCGCCACCGGTGAGAACAACCGTCCGATCCAGTAACTGTTGCCCGTCAACTCACCACCCACGCGACGACCAATAACAGCGCGACAACACACCACAGTCCATCGCGCCTACACGCACCCTGAGGTGACACCACTCCCATCCCATCCCATCCGTCAAATCAATCGTGATCAATCAATCACATCCGTCCGATCAAACCCCGCGGCGACGTCGCGTCACCACCTCGCTCTCTGCGATATAGAAATAAAAACTGTAGTCCGAGATTCAGTTCAAAGGTTTCCGGAAAAAGGGATGAGATCGGACGGTTGCGGTTGCGCGAGCGGGTGTGATCGGCGCGTCGCGACCGTTCGTCGGTCAAAGGGCCGCGACCGCGGTGGTCGCGTACGAGGTGCTACGTGTGGGGACGTTGGCACGTGGGAGCGAACTGCGCGTGTAGTTGTAATAGGGGTTGGAGTAAAGAGGGGCGTGGCAGCGCACGTGCGTGCACAGTGAGGGGAAGGTTTTTTATTAGTGGGGTCAGGAGAAAGGCACAAAATTAGCGAGCTAAATAAATTGGAAAACCGAGTGTGGGACTGGGTTCACGATGGAGCCAGATTCGCCAATTTTTTTTTTTTTTCAAAAATAACATACTATCCGTTTTATTTATTTTTTAAAAAATAAATTTAGCTGAAAAGTAATTATATTTCGAATTTAAAACCTCATATATCAATTACCAAATCTGATTCACTATTATTTCGATAGTAAATAAATGCCATAGTTGCACAAAATGGACAAAAAGGTGCATGTTTAACAAGATCACGAAGATTTCGTTTGCTGTTATAGTATTATTTTTTTTCTTAAAAAAATTGATTTTTATTACAGTAGCTATTATCTATAACTCTATATGAATCCCCAATAAGAATGATGACATGGCAAGCTCTACTTTTTTTAGATTTTTCATATTTTTTAATGATGATTTGAAATATAAATATATATATGCATGTCACTTCATGCATATAACATAATAAAAGTTTTTAATGATG
>NW_017892803.1:0-1744 GCF_001540865.1 Ananas comosus | reverse complement strand
GATACGAGAGTATTACGACCAACCAAGAGATCAAACATTAACCTAGAAGCAAAAAGGGCCAAAATTCACCTCAAGAGGAGAAATCTCTTCCAAAGATCCAAAAGAGAGCTAGAACCCTTCCAATCTAAGCCCAAGGAAGGTTCTAAACCAACTAATTTGGGTCCAAAAGCCCTAGATCAAAAATGTCCAAAAAAATAAGCCCTAATTATCAAATCTAGGGTTTCATCTCAAAAACTTAGCAAAACAAGATCTAGAGGAGGGAAATGAGTAACCAACCTCCTTAGAAGCTCCAATCCTAGCTCCAAGGGTGAAGATCTCCTTCTATGCAAGCTCCAAGACCAAGCTCCAAGCACCAAGGAAGAAGAGAGGGTGAGGAAGATGCTCCAAGTCCTCAAAAGCTCTCAATCTTCCTCTTCTTCCTTCCTTCCTTCTTCTCCTTCTCCTTCTTCTTCTTCTCTACCAAGGGTGTGTAGAGAGTTGAGAGAAGAGAAATGAGGAGAGGAGAGGGTGGAGGGGTCATATAGACCCTCTATTGTAACAAAATCCCAAGAGGCCCCTCAAAAATCCAATATTGGATCAGCCCGCTCTGGGCAGTTTTCCCCCAGAGGGACCGGTCTCTCCCCAGCAGGGACCGGTCTCTCGCTGCGAACCCGAAAAACCAACGTTCGGGAACCGGTCTCTCCCTGCGCGGGACCGGTCTCTCCCTGCGAAGACGCGCTCGGGGACCGGTCTCGCCCGCCAGGGACCGGTTGCCTCAGGGCTGCCGCAGCACTGCTCACTGGGGGACCGGTCTCTCCTTCCAGGGACCGGTCCCCGAGAGTAAAAACTCTCAGGACTTGTCCAGAATTCCAGTTTTCGAACTTTTTGGGTCGGAAAACATTCTACAACCCTCCACCAAGTGTGGAAAAGCTCGAAATACATCCAAACACTCAAACCTCGCAATTTGCAAAGGTCCAGTGCGTTACAATTTATGCATGGGTTTAGCATTCTAATTGGGACTTGGAATCATACTCCATATAGTAGACATGCCAAATGTAATATGCCTTGGACATAAATCTCATTTGAACATAGGAGAATACATTAGGCCATAAAGTGGCTTTGGACTTGAATAACTTGTGAGTTAAGGAGCTAATGTCGTAACGCGACATCGGGCTTGAGCTATGAATAAGCCTAGCAAAGTAATGCCATAGAGAGGCATTAGACTTGAATGATATGTGAATTGCATGTGCATGCTAATATTATGAGAACTTTGCTAAGTTGATAGTTGCATACGGACATATTGAAACCATATGCTAGTGGATAGATACATGTTAATATTTATATGCATTGTGGAATACATGCTAGGTACATATTAGCAATGTGAGATCATGCTAGAGAGCATGCGTATTAACCTATTACTTATAGGGTAAGCTAATGTCATAAAGCGACATTGAGCTTGGGAAATGTATAAACCTAGTAAATAATGCCATAAAGAGGCATGAAAATTGGAACATGCTTGGATATAGTAATGTTCTAGTGCCCTAAAGAGGCACTCGATATTGTGAATGTTGGAACTTCACTTGGGGATATTAAACTAGACCTATGAGTTGCTAGCGATCATTTCCATGGTTGAGCTATGATGGCCGGATCGTTGTGACGATGACTATGCTTGCTCGCTCGTGCGGTATTGAGAAGCCTACGGGGGCCTGGAGGGTTAGACTCATTCCTCGAGGGGGAATGCTGGGGCTACCACTGGCACTTAGGC
>NW_017892802.1:0-1748 GCF_001540865.1 Ananas comosus | reverse complement strand
GTTTTCGGTATGTGAGGCTAGTTTGAGATTGGAAAATCTCAATAGTATTGGGTTAGTGTTATGAAAGCGAGTGTTCAGTAATCAGGAGCAGAGAGTGCTCGGATTAACGATATCAGGTTGGCCGGATTCCAGACGATCCAGGTGATTCTGAGTTGAGATCCGAGACTATGGTTTAATTAGACAGTGCGGGGCCCTGGCCGCTTCCGGGACGGCCATCGCACGGGTCTGGGCGGTATACAGTTGTGTATATTCCGCAGATATTATTTTCGCCTTCAACTTCGCGGAGGGTTACGTTGGCGGCCGACAACGTAACATCGGGAGTTAGTGGTGAAGGACACTTCCTTACTTTCGCATGATTTGGGTTTTATCGTTTTGAGCGGGGATGCGATAGCGTGGGTTATTAACTTGCGCTTTTATGTTTTGTAGTGACGATGCCGATTACTCGCTCCCAGTCTGCCGGGGCGGATGATGCGGCACACCCTCAGGAGGTCGAGACCTCTGCTACTTCCGGATCTAGTGAGGTCCGTGACATGAGGGCCCAGCTTACGGTCCTCACTGATTTGTTGCGCAGCAGACGGCAGCGGCGCAGCGACAGGCCGAGGTGGCTCAGCGGCAGGAGGCGCGGATGAAGCATCTTGAGGATCTCCTACTTCAGCAGGCGGCAGCTTCGAGGGAGACCCAGGGTCCCACACCGCCAGCACCCGTGGTGGACGTCGCACCGAGGGCGCAGTCCCCCGCGCCCAGTTCTTCACGTGCGGCACCGGCGACCGCACCTCGGGAGGAGGTGGTTGCGGCACTACCTGTTCAGAGACCAGCGACGGGGCCGAGGGAGCCGAGCGGGATCGGCTTATGGAGCGCCTCAGTGAGTTCAGGAGGTGCAGCCCGAGAACATTTGACGGCGAGAACGTCGACCACTGGATCTTTGAGAAGTGGTTGATGCATATGGAGAAACTGTTTCGAGATACTTTCGTGGAGGAGCGGGACAGAGTCTGGCTCGCCACTCATTTTCTGGACGGCGAGGCCTATCGTTGGTGGTTGGACATCCAGGACAACCCCAACACCGACTTGACAACGATTACTTGGACTAGGTTCAAGGAGCTTCTTCTGGCGCACCACTTTCCTACCAGCGTCAAGAGAAAGATGGAGCAGGATTTGCGCAGCTAGCGCCAGGATGAGCGGTCAGTGGTGGAGTACGAGAGGGAGTTCTCCCGGATACTACACTGTGTACCGTTTGTTGTGAGGGACGACGAGGATAAGGCCCGCATCTTTGAGCGCGGTTTGCGGCCTTCTATCTTCCGATTGGTGCAGTCTTCCAACCTCCAGACCTACCGGGAGTTTGTGGATCAAGCCTTGATAGTGGAGGCAGGGGCGGCGGATCTGCAGGAGCGTCGCGAGAGCTTGGAGAAAGGGAAACGCAAGAGGCCCGCGGCTGAGGGTACGAGTCAGACACACTCACGGAGGCCGCCAAGGCACCCCAGGAGCAGGAGCCAGTCGCGAGGACGCGGCCAGTCTACTCAGCGAGGAGGACCCGATCGTCGCCCGGCTCCCCGTTGCGTGATCTGTGGCGGTCCTCACTACCCGCGGCAGTGTTCACGCAGCCGGGGCAGGTGCTTCTTGTGTGGCCAGGAGGGCCACTTCCAATCGGACTGCCCGAGAGGTCCAGCGCCAGCGCCAGCGCCATCTTCGGCATCTGCACCAGCATCGCCAGGTCCCAGCCAGGGGACATCTTCTGCGCATCACCAGGCAGG
>NW_017892801.1:0-1763 GCF_001540865.1 Ananas comosus | reverse complement strand
ATATTAAATAAATTATAAAAACAAGATTATATTTAATTCTGAATTTTAAATTTAGAATTTTAATTTTTATAATAGTTAATTATATTTTGATTTAATAGAAATTTCATATATATTTAAATTAAAATATTAAATTTATATTGTTAAAATTTAAAATTTAAAATTTCAAAGATGAAATTATTTAAAATAAATTTTTCTTTTGGGTTAAAAATATTGTTTGTAAGCATAAAAAAAAAGTTTTACGCAATATAATAAAGCAATTTTAAAAATAGACTATCTTTTATTTCTAGATTACTAAATTTATAGACGAACAAACATAGTAATGCTATAAATGCCATTCGTAACATTAATTATAAACCAAACACACAATACAGTAATCAGTAGTAACCCATTTAGAAATCAAGATATCTTGATATATTGAAATATCTTAATAATAGAGAAAACTCCAACAAACGCCCTTATTTAGATTTACATAAGGACCCATCAATATATAATTAGAAAAATAAACTAATTTTGACGTTACTATACAAATCTATCTATGAAAAGGAATAAACAAACCTCGCTGAACATAAAACCTAATGAAAGAGACTAAAAAAAAAAAAAAACCGGCAAATAGAAATCAGTACAAAAGATGCAACATAATTAAATAATGTGATATTAACAAATCTAAAATAGCATAAAATATATTAAAGACCAGTTGTAGATATACGGACAGTAATTTCTACTCACAAATTTTTGCAGCAAAGTAAAATTTAAATTTAAAATTTGAAATTTGAAATTTGAAGTTTGAAGTTTGAAGTTTGAAATTTGAAGTTTGAAATTTGAAATTTAAAATGTAAAATTTAAAACTTAAATTTGAAGTTTAAAAATTAAAAATTAAAAATTAAAAATTTAAATTTGAAATTTTAAAAATTTAAATTTTAAAATTTTAAAATTTAAATTTGAAAATTAAAAATTAAAAATTCAAAGTTGACAATTCAAAATTTTAAATTATTTTTTTTAAAATAACGTATTGAAAGGGTTTCGAGAGTCAGAGGGTAAAATTGTTATTTTACATAATATGTAGTATTACCGGTTTTCAGTAATGCAAGATACACGACCTCCCTCTCGTTAATATTTTCGGTATAATTCTGCTCGATTTGTAATGATGCATTAACGACTAGATTAATAGCGGATGAACCAAACACGATAATCCTAGCAGGATTGCCTGTAATCCTACCGGGATAACTTGAACCAAACGTACCCGAAGGATAAACTCTACACGTATGAAAAAAAAGGGGGTAAACTGCACAAGAGGTGTCCAATATTTAATTAGCATAATTATTTACTACAATTAAGTTGAAAGAAATTCAAGGAATTGTTTTCTTATTAAGGTCAATTTTCTGTAAAATGAAGTGTGCATGAGGGAACCCTGCATTTTATCCCTATCTGAGTTGCATTTTTTTCATTAAATAATTGAATTAATGTCAATCCTTAAATTTACCATTACCTCAAAAAAGTTGGTAATTTTTTAAAATTCTTGCCCAAAAATTAGATTAACCTATATAGCATGGCATATGAAAAATAACAATGAAAGTAAAAAAAAAAAAATCTAAAAATAGTAAGATTTTCGAAGACAACTCATTGGCTTCTTCCCAAGGTTGGATCAGGTTGGACCAAGATATTATCAAGATTTTTCAAGATGTTGTTGTGATGGATTGGACGTGGGTTGTCACGCCCCGGATAACACGTTCCCCGGGCACGCCGACAGATCCGCCGTATACAAA
>NW_017892800.1:0-1763 GCF_001540865.1 Ananas comosus | reverse complement strand
GCCGGCTGCCGAACGGCTCCTGAAAAGGAACCGATAAAAACAGGGGGTGAGAACTATTAGAATCAGTTCCCAAGATGGGACAATTTTACTGGACTTCAGTGACGAATAGCCAGCACAAGGCCCAAAGCTACAATAGATGGGTGCAGGAAATATAACTGTTGAAGAGCAAGTAAAAGATAGATAACTTACTACCAAACATGATATCTCTACTTAGACATGAATGTAAGCATAAGGTATGAAACCAACTATGCGATGAAGTTGACAAGTCTCACACTATATAATGTTCACAATCAGCGAATAGTAAGTTCGTGTTTAGCTATTTAGTCAAATGTTCCAAATAATACTCTAAGGTCCAATCAGTTCTGTCCCCCACGTTATTATGATTACTTAAGTCAAATCATGAAGGACCCACCCCGAAGGCGGTTATGGCCTGAGACCACCCGATAGACAGCTGTACTGGCCGTCCGAGCATAAATGGGGGGCGGAGGCGCGGGATCGCGGCAAGGGGATCGCGTAGCTAGCTAGCGAGGAGCTTACTTGCCTAGGTGGTTTACTCTTTCTTTTGTAGTTGAGAGAGTGAGAGTTTTGTACCCTGTATAGAGACCGCCTATGTATCTACTCTTAGCACTTGTATTGGGATTTCCTTTTGTTCTTACTCTACGTTTTATCTAGTGGATTTACTGTTTTATCCTTATCCCTTGTTGTAGCATTTAGACATTTATTATGCTCTGATACTTCTAGATGTCTTTTTTTTATTGCTGTTATTATTGTTGTTTTTAGACGCCTTATATGTTGTAGACATATGGCGGGTCTGGGCACGCGCCGGGCGGGCTCCCGCTGGGTCCCGGGGCGTGACATGAGGCCACGTTTCTTGAGCCAGAAGATGGCTCAGCAGGAGCCGGAGAAGAAGCCCTCGACACAGGCGAAGGGGACGAGGCGCTCGGCGAAGGAGCAGGCAGCTTCGGCGGCGCAGGGGTCGGCGAGGAGCGGGCGGAGGTCGTCGAGGAGCAAGCGGCCTTGGAGCGGGTGGCCTCGGCGCGACGACCTCAGCGGCGCAAGGGTCGGCAAGGAGGTGGGCGGCCTCGGGCGCAGGGGTCGGCGAGGAGCGACGCGGCCTCGGGCGCAGCGACGCGGCTTCGGATAGTTGGGGTCGGCGAGAAACGACGTCCTCGGCGGCATTGGGGTAGCTAAGGTCAGCGAGGAGCGGCGGCCTCGGCAGCGTAGGGGTCGGCGAACTCGGCGTCGCGGCCCGCAACGAGCAGGTCGCAGGCGAGGGCGATCTCGAACCCGGCGGTGACGGTGAATCCGGCGATGGCGCCAACGATGGGCTTGCGGTACGCAACCATGGCGGCGATGGGGTCGGCGGCGGGGTCCTTGATGTCGCCCTTGAAGACGTCCTCGGCGGCGGTAAGGTCAACGCCAGAGCAGAAGGCGTGGCCGCGCCCAGCGAGGACCACGACGGCCACGGTGTCGTCGGCGTCGAGGCGGCGAAACGCGCCTGCGAGCGCGAGGCGGTTGATGGTGACCACGGCCACCGCGGATCCGTGGGTCGCCGCTCCACCACGATAAGCTCATCCATGGCGGAGGAGGACGAGGTTGGTGTCGATTTTACACAAAGAGAGAGAGAGAAAAAGAGATCTTTTACTTCTCTTTTCTCTTTTCTTTTTTTTTTTTTTTTTTTAGGAGAGAGAGAGAGAGCTTTGTTTGCTGCAGCAATCACATGGAAGAAAGGAAAAATTTTTGTTACCTCTCTCTTTTCTTCG
>NW_017892799.1:0-1772 GCF_001540865.1 Ananas comosus | reverse complement strand
GAGCCCTCGAGTGAGTAGAGACGCCTGGAGGCGAGGGCGGTGCCGGCGCACCAAAGAAATCGGCGAGTATGACGTTGGTGGGAGAGTGCTAGTCAATGAAGCTAGCACCGCTAGGACAACATTGATGATGGTGAGCTCACTTGGGCCGCTGTTCCCGATAGAGGTGGAGACGAGGACGCCTTTCTCAGTAGCCGCGAAGGCCCCTGCGGCGATTGCGTTGAGGTGGTATGGTGCGATGATTTTGTCAGCGCTGAGGGAGACGACGTCGACACCGCTGGCCACGATGGCGTCAAATGCAGCGAGGATGTTGGAGTTGAGGCATCCCCAACCTAGTAGACCTTTTAGGTGGCAAGACGCACTTTGGGCCCCATCCTGGCGGCAAGGAGTAGTTGGGGACTTGGGGGTGACAGTGGGTAGCGGTGGTGCTGTAGGTGCCATACAATAGTTAATTTGGGGCTTATTAAGAGGAGTTAATTGAGGTAGAGAACTTAATTAGGAGAAATCAATTAGGATGGATTTGCCATTAGATCTGCACGCACCTAAAAGCAAATCTGATGGTTAAGAAGTTATTAGCACAACAGCTACTATACTCATAAGAGTATAGTAATAAGAATATAGTAACTGCACTTTCTCTCTCTCTCTCTCTCTCCATCTATATATATTTCTCTTCTAGCAGATGAAAATAGGATAACAAGATTAAAGAAAAGGTAGGATCCATATTTGAATTTTATTGCTTTTCTTATGCATTGAATGGAAGATTTCTTCCTGGTTTGAAGCTGTATAAAAGCATTCGCTTGTAAAAATATGTGATGAAAATAGCTTCTTAAATAGTAATTAGCTTGAGGAGAATGACATATTGAACAATTTCCTAGGGTTCTTCCACCTATTATTTTACCCTTTCGATAGATCCTTTTAAGACCAGTTTGATATTGAGGGATTTATAATGCTACCGGGTCAATAAGAAGTTTGGACGAAAGCATGTAGAGATATGTGTTTCTATTTATTTGTGAGATCATGAAGATCATATACTAACCAAATTAGTGTGTCTATGTGATGGCTATTTTTAGGCCAAAATGCAGACAACCCTTTTACTCCCTATCTTTTAAAAACTTCTAATTTTCCTCCTTAGAATTTGTAGTTCTAGCACTTATCATGCATTGTTACTATTATGTCACTATTCTGTGAATTAAGTTACTATTCTGTGAATTAAGTTACTCTTATCCGCCCCTTTATACCCAAACGCCATTTTTCGTACCCGAGAACAGTAGTTCTCGGGTACCTAGAATAAGCTGGTATAATCCGGTATAAAACTGGAATTGCTGTTCCACCCTTATCCCTGGAATAACCGAGAACAAGATTAATTAAACTCTAATTAATAATTTTAAGTTATTAATTAATCTAATTAATATATTTAAATTATTAATTAATCTAATTAATATTAAATTATTATTTTTGGATAACCCGTTAAGGGTGGGAACAGCTATTCCCACCCCTATTTTTATTTTAAAAATTAAAAATTTTAAAATTTTAAAATTTATAATTTGTAATTTTAAAATTAAAGTTTATAATTTCAAATTCTAAATTTAAAATTTAAAATTTTATATTTTAAAATTTTCAAATTTAAAATTTGATTTTTAAATTTTTTAAATTTAAATTTAATCTTAAATTTAAAGTTTGAAATTTAAAATTTTATATTTTGAAATTTAAAATTTGAGATTTTAAATTTTAATATCAAAATTTGAAATTTAAAATTTAAAATTTAAAATTTAAAA
>NW_017892798.1:0-1773 GCF_001540865.1 Ananas comosus | reverse complement strand
CACATATGAATGATTCGTCCTCACACCTTCCTTGCATATAGCGCGAATAACAGTCTCCCAGTGAGTCGAAGACTAATAAAGCCCTGTCGTATAGTGAAGGCCGGTAGTATCAACATGCATACCTAAGTGCTCTCCAATAGTATAAGGAGTGACTTGAATCTTCTGCTTACGCACATATGTCTCAAACACATAAGTCCTAGTCTCCTCATCCTCTGCAAGTACCATCCCATTCATGTAGAACTCCCGAATGAGTTCCACAAAGAATGGGGCACGAGTTGGAACCCGTCCAACGGGCTCAATAGGGGGACCCTCTGCAACAATCGACCAAAATCTGGTACCTCCTTGACCAGCTCAGTAAAGTTGACATAGCGCTCAGCTAAAACTGATCGGCTCGAATAAATCTGCTGTCGCTCTGATGAAGCCTCTGCAGCACGTTTGGAGGGACTTTCACGTGCACGAGAATCACCTCCTCGCGAGGATTTTCCACCTAGGCCTTTTCCTTTAGCAGCCCTAGTACCAGCTTCTTCAGTAGCTTCAGGTGAGCTTGCTTGATAATCCGGATCGGATCCTGATGACTCGTCGGCAATACGAGTTCTCTTTGATGTCCCACGACGTCCTCGACCACCACCACGGCCACGACCGGCGGCCATAAGCACCAAAAGCAGAATCACAAGCGAGAACGCCATTTTCCTACATTAAAATGAGCCATTCAAGAAGAAAATTTTGAAAAAATCTGTAAAAATAGCGAAAAAATATCTAATAATCTTAGAATGCATACTAACGCTATTTCAAACTCATTCATGCAAAAAATTTCATCAAAAATTGATATTCCAACAAAAATCCCGAAATTCCATGTATTATGATATAAGGATCATAGATCACCGAAAAATAACGCATTATGACATGATCTAAACGTTCTAGAAGCAAGAATACATGCATACAAACTTAACTAAAGTAAACAATTCCAGCAAAAACGAATCAAAACAAAGATCTAGCTTCATCTCGGAATATTCTCGAAAAATAGGCAAGAACGCGATGAAACAATTAAATCCAAGTTAAATACTCACAGATTTTTGGGAAAACCGAGTAGATCTGGAAGAGGAAGTCCCCTAGGGTTTTTAGAGAGAGAGAGAATGAGATTTGATTTAGATTTGGAGGAGAATAAAAGCCCTGTAACCGGTTTTATTTCCGCGACTACAGTAATTTGTACCGGTACACGGGATTTTGTACCGGTACACTTTCCCAGATTTCGAAAATTTGAATTTAAAAACCCTTTAAACTTAAATTAATTTCATACAAAATAAGGACTTTACTCCAAAAATTATTATAATGAATGTAAAATATTATAAGATTTCAAAATATATCGAAACATCACAATTTTGTTATCAAAAATGACCTCGGATTTCAAAAACATCAAGATGTAACGGTTCACGAAAAATGATTTTTAGAAATTCGACAAAATTGAAATCAATTTGTTGCAATCCGTTCAAAATAGAGATTTAACTAATATGATACCGGGGGTGGCTCTTTGAGCTTCTTTTTCAAATTAACACCTTATAACTCCGAAAATTCTAAAATATTCAAAAAAAAATTTCAACCTTTTCGGTTATTCAATTCAATCTTCATGTGGTAGCTTCACACACTTGCCAGACGACCGGGGTGGTAGCTCTTTCCTACATGTGGTGGTAGTTTTCACACTCCTTTTGGATGTAACTCTTTCCACATCTTTTAAACATAGGAGTTTTTCTTTTTTTTTAATAATTTCAAACTCCT
>NW_017892797.1:0-1776 GCF_001540865.1 Ananas comosus | reverse complement strand
GAATGATCGAGTACAACGACTCGTCCCGGATGCAACAAGGATACAAGTGGGATGCCATGCAACTCGGCAAACAGCCGGTCTATAAATGAATGCGAGGGCTAGGTGGGAGGCGGAGGGTTTCTGAACGTGGCTGCTGGGGGTTGCTGAGGGCTAGGTGGGAGGGGGCTGGGCTGAGCCCCGAGGTAGCCGGGGCGGGACGGCGCTGGGCTGAGCCAGGGGAAGCTCAAGCGGGGTGGGGCCTGAGCCGGGGGAGGGGGGAGGAGGAGGTATAGGGGTGGGAGGGGCGCACCTGAGAAGTAGAAAGGACAGCGCAGTGGGAGGAGCGCAGCAGCCGGCCGGCGGAGGGAGAGAAGTCGCTGGAGGAGAAGCCATCGAAGAGGGTTTCAGAGGGTTTCTTGGGAGGAGGAGGTTGGGGAAGGAAGGAGATCTACTTTTTTAATGGGAACTAGGGTTTTTTTTGGGAGGGTTGGGAAAAAAAGAAAAAATTAGATTTTTTCTTATTTCAGGTACATAGACGGTTTTTTAAAAACGCCTCTAATATGTCTCTAATATGTAGCTTAGAGGCGGTCATAACAACCGCCTCTTGAGAACCGCCTCTACAAGCGCTTTTTCTTGTAGTGACACGCATCATTCCAAATAAACTTGGTGCCCTTATGCGTGANGGACTCCTCGGGCAGTCCGACTGGAAGTGGCCCTCCTGGCCACACAAGAAGCACCTGCCCCGGCTGCGTGAACACTGCCGCGGGTAATGAGGACCGTCACAGATCACGCAGCGGGGGGCCTAGCGACGATCGGGTCCTCCTCGCTGAGTAGACTGGCCACATCCTCGCGACTGGCTCCGGCTCCTGGGGTGCCTCGGCGGCCTCCGTGAGTGCGTCGGACTCGCACCCTCAGCCGCGGGCCTCTTGCCCTTCCCTTTCTCCAAGCTCTCGCGACTCTCCTGTAGATCCGCCGCTCCTGCCTCCACTATCAAAGCTCGATCCACAACCTCCCGGTAGGTCTGGAGGTTGGAAGACTGCACTAACCGGAAGATAGAAGGCCGCAAACCGTGCTCAAAGATGCGGGCCTTGTCCTCATCATCCCTCACAACAAACGGTACACAGTGTAATATCCGGGAGAACTCCCTCTCGTACTCAGCCACTGACCGCTCATCCTGGCGCAAGCTGCGCAAATCCTGCTCAATCTTCCTTTTGACACTGGTAGAAAAGTGGTGCACCAGTAGAAGCTCCTTGAATCGTGTCCAAGTAATCGCCGCCAAGTCGGTGTTGCGGTTGTCCTGGATATCCAACCACCAATGGTAGGCCTCGCCGTCGCGAAAGTGAGTGGCGAGCCAAACTCTATCCCTCTCCTCGACGAAGGTATCTCGAAACAGCTTCTCCATGTGCAGCAACCACTTCTCAATAATCCAGTGGTCGACGTTCTCGCCATCAAACATCCTCGGGCTGCACCTCCTAAACTCACTGAGGCGATCCATGAGCCGATCTCGCTCGGCTCCCTCGGCCATCACGGGGAATGCCGCCCCCGTCGCTGGTCTCTGAACTGGTAGTGCCGCAGCTACCTCCTCCCGAGGTGCGGTCGCCGGTGCCGTACGTGAAGAACTAGGCGCGGGGGACAGCGCCCTCGGTGCGACGTCCACCACGGGTGCTGGCGGTGTAGGACCCTGGGTTTCCCTCGAAGCTGCCGCCTACTGAAGTAGGAGGTCCTCAAGGTGCTTCATCCGCGCCTCCTACCGCTGAGCCACCTCAGTCTGTCGTTGCGCCGCCGCCGTCTGCTGTG
>NW_017892796.1:0-1785 GCF_001540865.1 Ananas comosus | reverse complement strand
ATCAAAGGATTGATGAATTTAGTAAATTAATAATTTAAATCAATCTTTTAGAAAACAAAACTAAACATATTAACAATTAATACAATGAATAAATTTGATAAACATATTATTGCAATTAGAAGTTGTTTGGTTCTAGGGAAAAGTATGGAATAAAATTTTTTGTGAAAAAGGTTTTTTTTTATGGAAAACCTAGTTTTAAGTTTTTTTTTATCCATTTGGTTCTAAGAAAAACTAGCTTTTTTTAAAAAAAAATCCAAATTTGACAAAAAACTAGTGTTTTTCGTTTTTTGAATCTTTTTAGGAAAAGAAAGACACTAGTTTTTTATAAAATTTGAAAAAAAAATTCAAAAAGCTAGTTTTTCTTAGAATCAAATGAATGGAATATTAAAAAGGAGTTTTCCATAAAGAAATTTTTTCTTGAAAAACAAATTTGGCTCTTTCTCAAGGAATTAAACAGCCCTTTAAATCTAAAAACCCCAAACAGAAAAAAAAAAAAAACAAAAGGGTTAAGGAATCTATTTTAGAATGGCCAAATTTTTTTCTATTTGGTTGGACTATTATTTTTTTTATTTCATTATTTTACAGCACACGGGGTATTTGGGGAGTTAGTTTGCAGGAGAAGTAAAATTTTGTCTAGATAAATTACTTTATTTTTGTTCTCATCCCTTTTATCTTCTTATTTATTTATTTCTTTTTGGGGTGAAACATACTGAATTTGCCTTAACTATATATGGACTATTTTTGAATCAGTTATCCAATCTTTAAAATATTTATTTTACTGTTTAATTTTTCAATTTGTTTGATCTGAATCAATCAATAGTATTTGACTTTGAAATTTATGCCAATTACTTTACTGAATTTGTAGTTGTGGGAATCGTATAAAATATACTATCTAAATCTGTAAGAATAAAAATAAGCGAAGCAATTAAATTTTAAAGTCAAAATATCGTTGGCTAACTCAAATCTGGCAAATTGAAAGGTTGGGCAGTAAAATAAAAAAATTTAAAAGATTGCTTAGCCGATTCAAAATGGTTCATACTTTAAGTAATTTCTGTACATATATGTATATGTATATATATATATATATAGAGAGAGAGAGAGAGAGAGAGAGAGTTTTGCTATAATACTATCGGTAGTAAACGGAGCCGTTTACTACCGATAGTATTCTAGCAAAACTCTATATATATATATATATAGAACTAGGCTAGAATACTATCAATAGCACCAAGCTATTAGTGCTATTGATTTTTTAGCTCTTGGATTGAGAAATGGATGGTTAGGATGATGTGGGCCCCCTAGGGTTGAGTGAGTGGTTAGTTAAATAGTATAATCTAATAGGTAAAAATAATCAAAGGATTAAATCTAATTGTGGAAAACTCGATAGCATCAAATCCTTGATGCTATCGATAGTACCCAGTCGGACTATATATATATATATATATATATAGAGAGAGAGAGAGAGAGAGAGAGAGAGAGAGTCCAGCTACTATGCTATTAATAGCACGAAGCACTTGGTGCTACCAAGTTTTCCGCCGTTCGATATACCCTTTTGATCATTTTCACCCGTTAGATCATACTATTAAACCAACCACTCACTCAACCCTAGGGGGCCCACATCATCCTAACCCTTTTGTTGTGATATCATGGCCTCGAAGCCATGATATCTATCGTATCATCGGATTAAGATATATATATATATATATATATCTTGATCCGATTATACGATAATTATCGTGGTTCAGTAGCCACGATGGTTCAAAAACCGGTAACCTAATTCTCTACACG
>NW_017892795.1:0-1787 GCF_001540865.1 Ananas comosus | reverse complement strand
TCATGATTTTAGAAGTTCGGTACCTTACATTCTCCCCTCCTTAATAAGAGTTTCGTCCTCGAAACTCAATCGACTCAATCTCCAATTCACACCTCAATTTAAGTCATCGAGTAATCGAGAGTTCCAATGCACTTTCGCATCTCGGAGTGGTCTTTCACTTATTGGAACTACTTAGAGGTCCATTAAGGAGGATGTGAGACCAGATTCACTCACATTCGCAAAACGTAACTCCGAAAGTGCATCACGGGTCTCCGTCATTCTTGGTGGTAGCGCAAGTCGAAGCTCAACGACTCTACGCGTTTCAACATCATTCACCATCCGGCATGCAAGGACTCTTCTTTGCATTTACTTTCCCCATCAGGGAACACACTCCGATTCGATCACCGACATTGCTCAAAAGCAATATCATTGGGGCATCACCCAATCACGAGTGTTCTAACCACATTCGGACCTTGCTTTACCGCGAGATGGCCTACCCCGGCATATCTCGACTCTTAATCCACAAGAGAGCATTGTCCACAATTCCATGTGGCTATCCGGTATTCAAGTGTCTCCAAGAGACCACTTTCCCTTTACCTCTCAATTGCCATTTCTAACCTCAAACCGCTCTACTACGAGATGGCCTACCCCGGCACATCTCTCGAACCTCAATCCACGAAAGAGCGTTATCTTCAAGTTCTCCAACTCCTCCGACACAACCCAGCCTGTCTGGGCAATTTCCACAGTCGGGGACCAGTCTTGCCCTACCTGGGACCGGTCCCCGAGAGCAAGCTCGCATAGACCATGTTCGGGAACCGGTCCCTCCCGCCAGGGACCGGTCCCCGAGAGCAAATCTACCAAGTGCAATTTCTTGCACCATTTGCTCTCGCGGACTCCATTGCAATGCACTTCTGGTGCACTCAACTTCTTCGGCTTGTACAAAGCACTTCCACTTGACAATTAGTCGATCTTGAGCGAAGTTCAACTCTCGCAATGAATTCACACGAACTCCCGCTCGTGAATCCAAGCCTAAACTCATCGATAAGGCTACTCGCCTATCGTTCATCTTGACCTCATAGGTGAACCACAAGTCACCAACTCTACGTAGGCCTACAGCCTACACCCATCTCTACGCACGTAACGTCTCTCACTCGCAAGCGCAGACCCAATCATAACCTGGGCGAAAATTCTCACTGGAATCGGACACATACTCCCAAACACGTCAAGTCCTCGGGTTGGACAAAAGCGCACTCTCAGAGCATCCTCAATCTATGTCTATTCAAGTGAATTTCACATTCTCGGGTCTAGCTCGGACTATCGTCCTGACAAACTTACCTACCCATAGGTATCGGCGCCTGTGTCACTCAACATGCTGGACTGCGCCTGCCCCATAAAGTCCAGGCTCCACAGTCCACACAATGGGTCACAGGCACGGATCATCCCAAGCACTACCGTCGTCACGTCGTCACTAACGCACACACTCTATCTTTTTTTTTTTCTTTATGGGAGTTGCACAGTACAGTTCGGCCCGTAAGCACTTTAGTGCGAGCACCAGCTACGGAGTGATCAAGGCACCGCTTCACACTTAGCAAAGCTAAAGGTGTACTGCCAACTCATCACCAGCTGAATCGAAACTGCACCTCTAACGGTTCTATACTTCGAGCTCCTATACGCCTACAGCGTCTCAACACGAGTCCAGCATCGGCAAAATGCCTATGCAACCGCTAACGAGCACGACCGCCCACTCAACTCGATGTCTACTAGGCTTACGTGCCCGCCCAGCTCCGCAACACTCGATCTCTTCTTGC
>NW_017892794.1:0-1788 GCF_001540865.1 Ananas comosus | reverse complement strand
TAGAACCGAATAGTTGGGTGAAATTATGATAATATTAATTTAAGAAATATTAAGTCACGAAAATGCAAAGGATGGTACTCTTGTCGATAGTCACAGAAATGCGAAGGATGGTATTCTTGTCGGTCTTGAAGGAAGAATACAGTTATCTACAGTGCAGTAGGTAGGTCTATCCCTATGGTCTACTTTTTAGTTGAAGTAATATTCTAATTCCACTCAAATAGTAATAGACCATGACAAAGATTTAAATGTCGTGGCACAGGATCGTGCCGAAAACTTGCCGACAAGCCAGTGTTTGAAAAGGCGCGCCTGAGGCGTGCGCCTCAGCGCCTAGGTGCGAGGCGCGCGCCTCAGCGCCTAGCGAGGCGAGGCGCTATTGCTGAAGCGCGCGCCTCAGGAGAGGCGCGAGGCGCACATAAGGCGCGCGCCTCAGCATATTTAATATTTCTTGGATTTTGGACTAAGGTTTTCGGGTTGTTGGATTTCGGGTATAAATTTTATGTTTTAACCCGATAAGCTTAGTAAAAGATTCTATAAGAAACATAAAAAAAAACCCTAATGAAATCATCTACTGCCCTCTCCTTCTACCGCCCTCCTCTCCCTATCCCTTCTCTATCCGTGGGCAACTTCGCATCCAGCAAGCATCCGCAGTAGGAAGAAGCAAGGAGGAGCAGTGGTCAGCACTCAGCAAGCATCTATTGTCAAGAGCAGCATCAGTTTTTTTATTTACAGCGGCACTGCAGCAGCAGAAACAGAAGCAGCGGCAGCAAGAAAGCAAGAACAAGCAGCAATCAAGTAAGTATTGCCTCTATACTCCAATATTTTTCCTTTGAATCTATTTTTGAGTTATTTTTTTCAGGATTTGATGTATTTTTGAGATTTTTCTTTTTTTTTTCATATGTTTTTACTTTTTTTGTTTCGATTGCATATTTCTTGATCCAGTTTTTTGTTTTGAACTTGTTTTTAGTTATTATTTATAGGATTTGATTCCTTTTAATATTTTTTTTATTTTTTCCCAAATGTTTTTTTTTTTTCATCTAGGGCAGATGCCAAGTGTTTGGCAATGAAAACATTTAGGGCTTGTTTGGTTCATCCATTTTGGGTATGGAATGGGAATCGGTTTGATCAAATCCGGTTAATTTTGTTTGATTCGCATGAATCGGTTTGGGATTCCTATTCCGAACTGAAATGGGAATGGCCCATTAGCCTTCAACTTGATTCCGGTCTTCTAACCCGGATTGAGATTTCATTCCGGAAGCCCACTAAGTTCTCGAAGTTCATGTGACCATCTTACCCTCCTTCTCTTCACCCCCTTTCTCATCAAAAAAAAAAAATCTATCCTCTCTTAAAACCCTATCCCTAACCAACATCAATAAAAGTTTTTAAAAATAAATTTGATATTGTTTTTGGAAAACTTATTAGAGAATAGTATTATATTTTTCATTAAATTTAAAATAAGATAAATTTATATTGAAGAGAAAATTAAGTATTATAAGTATCGCTTATAATTTTAGTTTATACAACCAACAACAAGGTGAAAATGTGAATAACTCATTCCAATTCTCCAATCAACATGAAAAAACAAACGTCTGGGGGAGTGGGCCATTACCAAATTACCATTTCAATCATTCCATTCCTAATTAGTCCATATCTCACATTCACCCTTAACGCAAGAACAAGCCGCCCTAGAGTTTCTTGTTTGGAACTTGGAAAATGCCAAAAAGGGAGCGGGGGCTGATACGGCTGGGCAAAAGCTCCAAGCCTGGCAAAACAAATTCTTTTATTTTGAAT
>NW_017892793.1:0-1791 GCF_001540865.1 Ananas comosus | reverse complement strand
ATATATATATATATATATCATGCAATTATCGCTTTTACTTTCATTTAGTACATCATGAGCCTAGTGGTGTAATGCGCCGAGGCTGGCGGCTTACCCACTGGGAACTACTGTTAATAGTTCTCATGCCCATTTTATTGTTGTTTTTACAGAGTCATCTACAGGAGAGGCTAGGGATCGTGGCAAGGGAGTTGCGTCTAGCTAGACATTGCTAGAGGCTTGCTAGTCGATTACCTTGCTACTCGGGCTACTACCGAGGGTGAAGTCGAGTGTATAGAGAGACTACCATTGTACAGATGTTTTGTGTACCCTGTGATGTATATGAGTTCTGGAACCTGAAATTATAGTTGTTATACTTCTCCAGGATCACAAGCATCGGATGAATTCCTCCAAAAGGTGCGGGGCAAAGTTGAGAGCGGTAGTGCCGATGACTTTGGCATTGGAACCGACGGCGCACTACGATATCGGGATCGTTGGTGCGTGCCCAAGGACGACGATCTTCGGACGGCGATTATGCAAGAAGCGCATCGATCCCCCTATAGTATTCACCCGGGTGGCACCAAAATGTATCGAGACCTGAAATTGCATTATTGGTGGCCGGGCATGAAGAAAGATATAGGTGATTTCGTGGCGCAGTGCCTCACGTGCCAGCAAGTGAAGGCGGAGCGTCGATTTTCGGCGGAAAAATTGCAAAGTCTACCTATACCCGTGTGGAAATGGGAAAACATCGCAATGGATTTCGTGACAGGTTTGCCCAGGTCACAGGGTGGACATGACGCGATTTGGGTAGTTGTGGACTGGTTGACAAAGTCGGCACACTTTTTGCCGATCCACACTACTTGGTCAGGAGACAAGTTAGCTCAAGTCTACATTGACGAGGTGGTGAGACTTCACGGGGTTCCGGTATCTATTGTATCGAATCGGGACCCTAGGTTCACATCTCATTTTTGGTAGAGCTTACAACATGCATTAGGCACGCGGCTCGACTTTAGTACGGCATTCCATCCTCAAAGTGACGATCAATCGGAAAGGACGAACATGCTTCGAGCGTGTGTGCTTGATTATAAGGGCGGATGGCACGCTCATTTACTGATGGCGGAATTCGCATACAACAATAGCTATCAAGAAAGCATTGCGATGGCACCATTCGAGGCCCTGTATGGGAGGAAATGTCGCTCGCCGATACACTGGAGCTATGTGGGTGAGAAGCTAGTTCTTGGCCCGGAGGTGGTGCGGGAGGCGGAAGAAAAAGTTCGCCTTGCCTGACAAAGATTAGTGACGGCGCAATCAAGGCACAAGAGTTATGCCGACAAACGGCGAAAAGATATTGAGTTCGCGGTAGGAGACCGCGTATTTTTAAAAGTATCGCCGATGCGAGGAGTTAAGGGGTTCGGTGTTCGCGGGAAGCTAAGTCCCCGCTATATCAGACCCTTCGAGATTTTGGAACGAGTTGGTGCGGTGGCCTACAAGTTGGCATTACCACCGAGGCTTGCGGGAGTACATGATGTATTCCATGTATCCCAACTCTGCAAGTATGTGTACGATCCAGACCATATTCTCTCGTATATACTGATAGACCTTCAAGAGGATATGACATATGAGGAGTTCTCGGCGTATATTGTCGATCGGGAGGTGTGAAAGCTTCGGAACCGCGAGATCCCATATGTTAAAATCCATTGGTGCGAACATGATGACCGGGAGGAAACGTGGGAGCTCGAAAGCGAAATAAGGGAGCGTTATCCTCACCTCTTCGAGGATCCGAAGTGAGGTATGAAATTTAAATTTCAACCTTAG
>NW_017892792.1:0-1804 GCF_001540865.1 Ananas comosus | reverse complement strand
ACCAAACATCAAGGCTCAACTCTCGCAATCTCTAATCTATTGCATCGAGAGCTCTCTTATATTTTCGATTTCCATTACGAGCATCATTTCTTATCCAAAATCACCACTAGCCACTTGCTAGTGCCCAATGGCTCTCTACCTGCCCCAGCAGGCGCCATACTCTCATCCTGCTAGCATGCTCGGGTACCTACTTACCCGACCACTCGGTCCCTACTATGTAATGTAGTAATAGTAGTAAGTGACCGTCGATGAATGCATGCTATGCAACAACTTGGGATCATGCAAAAATATGCTCGCTCGATTAATTCATACCTGCTACAACGACGTTGACAACAGCAGGCACCGCAACTCGGGTCGCTTATCCATGGCCACTTGGCGCTCGTCGCGAACCCTCTGATTGTAACGTCCTCAACGGTTGCTCTCCGGACCATGCCGCAGGTGGCACACCTGCAGGCTGTCCTAGAGAGGGATAGGCCGTCATTAGCATCAAGGCCCGGCTATCGCCTTTGCGGACACTCGTCCCGCACATGGACCAGCAGCCCACACCTGAAGCACTTGCCCTCACGCTGTTCACACTGCTGTGGGCAATGAGGGGCCCCCACAAAGAACACATCTCGCCGAGGACCAAATGTGGTAAGTCCCCGGAGCTCGGGATCGCGAGCGCGAACTTATCGAAGTTCGTTGGGAACTTGACTGACCATCATGTCCACTTACTGGCTGTCCTTTCCCCCCTTTCCTTGTAGTATGCCTCGCGCTCCTCCCGTAGGGATTCCTCACCTTGTTCTATCCAAAAGGCCCGATCCCGGACATCGGCGAAAGTCTGCAACTTATGTGCAAGGACAGTCTTGCAACGGTCTGGCCGAAGTCCACGCACAAGGCGGTCGGCCATGTCCTTGTCATCCCGCGCTACGTTCGGGACGCAACGCACGACACGGGAGAACTCCCGCTCGTATCGCCTCACGGTGCTGTTCACCTGCCACAGCTTCGGAAACCCTTCTGAAGCTTCCTCGCTCACCGTCGGGGAGTGAACGGAGAATACCAATTCTCGAACTTATCCCAGACCATAGGAGGGATACCAGGCAATCGGTTCCATTGAATGCCTTTCCACCACACCTTTGCCGACTGTTTACAAGCAGCATACGGCTAGGTGTGCCCTTCCTCACTCTACAACGCATAGATCCCCAAAGGGAGTCTCGCTCTCAGTTCGTCACCAACAGCTTGCCGGCATCGACCAATCACCAATTTCTTTAGGTAAGCGACATACCACCATGACTTATGCATGCTGGGTAACTCCTCTGACCCGCGTCCTGGTCTCTACTATACCAATATATAAATAATAGTAAAAGACCACAAGCAAATGCATACAATTGCTCAAACTACTTCATGATAGAATGTATGATTGCTTTAATTAAATCATACTTGCGGTAACATCACCAACAACAGCAGGTTCCTCGACTTGAGCCGCGTATCCAAGGCTGCTTGGCGCCTCCTGTGAATCCTCCGGCTGCTCGACCACCCCCAGCCCTCCAGACTGTGCCACAGGCTGCACATCCACCATCTGTCCCGAAGAGGTGAATGTCGACGCTGTCGGCGGGAGTCGTCCATCGTCCAAGGGACAATCATACTTCATGTGGCCAGAATGCCCACAACAAAAACACCTTCCTTTTCGCAGCACACACCGCCGCGCCTGGTGGGATCCTCCACAAATCACACACCCCACAGATACGGCGGTAGCAGACGGGACTCCACCAAACTGTCGCTGAATCTCTGGGGCGGATGCAACTGACGGGGCAGGTGGCACTCC
>NW_017892791.1:0-1814 GCF_001540865.1 Ananas comosus | reverse complement strand
TTCATCACTTTATGTTGCTACTCTAGCAATCATTGTTCTTTACCATTCATTACTCTTGCTAACTCTAGCAATTATATTCTTTACATTCTTTAATTTTTGCTACCTCTAGCACTTCATGTTCTTTACTCCCCACATTACTTTAACTTTAAACATTGTCATTTTCATCATTCTTTACATTACATTGGTTTTTTACCTCACACTATCTCTAGTGTCATTTCACTTTAACTTTATCAAATGTCACTCGATCTATGTCATTGTGTCACTCTGTTCTTTTGCTCACTCTGGGTGCTCACTTTTCTCTCATGCATACATATAGGGTTTTTTTTGACGTTCACATAGTTCTCATTCATCATATTATGCAAATTGTACTCACAATCATGCATCATTATATTTTCATCATAACTTTACCCTAAAATGCATGCAGCAATATATTTACACATGCTCAAATGAATGACACATTAGGCATAGAGAGAAGTTCAATGAGTTTGAGAAGCACCACCCACCTCGTAGGCTTTCTGAGGCGCTCCGATGATTTTTTTGAGATTTTTAGGCATCTCGTTCTTTACCTGCGGCAAAACGAAGCCCTATTAGGCCATTTTGCTCATATCTTTACATTGGCTTTTCGTAACATTTTTCCGAGCGCACCAACGCGTCGAAAATAACCCCAATTAGGTTTCTAGAGGGTCAATTTCACTTAGGAACCCCCATACGCAAAAGCCCCAATTTGGTGCCCTAGCTCCAATACATATACAAAACCTAGGGTTTGATCTCAATGGGAAGCAAAAGTAGTTTCATTATACTCTAAAAGTCCATTAGAACCATTCTTAGCTCACTCCAAACTCTAGTTTAGATTTCACCATGAGAGGGGATGAAGCTCTCCTTCAAGCTTGACCTCCAACAATAAACCCACGGTCTTGATCTCAAATAAAGCAAAAGAAAAGCTTCAAAGACTCAAAATGCTCCATAAAAACCATTTCTAGGTCACATAGTTCCCATTTTAGGGCTTTAGCATGATTAGGGTTCAAAGCTTACCTTATAAGCTTTCCCTTTCCAAGCTAGAGATGAGGGAGAGGGAGTTTCTTCACTCCTTCTTCTTCTTCTCCACTTTCTTCTTCTCCTTTTCCTTCCTTTCTTCCTTTCTTCTTCTTCTCCTTTGCCTTCTAAAGAGAGAGAGGGAGAGAAGAGAGTGTGAGAGGGTGAGGAAATGAGAGAAAATCTCATTAGCCCGCATAACATAACCATTGGGTTGCAAAATTGCAGCCAAGCCCCTCAACTTTCACTTTAACACACTGCCCGAACTGGGCAGTTCGCGCAGGCGGGGAGGGACCGGTCCCCGAGAGCTGAAAACCTGCAGAATGCAGATTTCACAATTTTAGCTCTCGAAAACCTCCCGTAACTCACTTTTGATCATTTTAACACCTTCAGACTTTCCGAAGTGTACCATCCTCGCACTTTGGTCAATTTGACTAAAGTTCGATATTTATTTTTCGAATTTTCGGTATATTACACGAGTGGCATAGTTGGCTAAGGTAAATGTAACCTTAGGAAAGAGTGATAATTGAGAAAGACTTGTTAATGTTATAAAGAATGGCAAATGTGTATGATGAGCCTAAGGCACGAGTGCCCTTAGTAAAGGATAAAGAACAAAGAATAAAGCATAAAGAATAAAGAATAAAGAATAAAGATTAAAAAATAAAGAATGGCTAATAATAAAGAATTGCATATTCTAAAAAAAGGCTAATGGTAAAGAATGACTAAGAGTTGCATAATTTGCATATTTGTGAGGCATGAACATGTATTGCATGATGTTATAT
>NW_017892790.1:0-1825 GCF_001540865.1 Ananas comosus | reverse complement strand
TGGCCACACTTGAAACATTTGCCGTCTCACTGCAGGCAAGTCGACACTCGGTGCTCTCCGCCACAAATGACGCATCGAGGAGGTCTCCAGTTCCTCGCCTGCTGTCGGGGATACCGAGGGAGTTTCTTAGCATTCGGCCGACCCCCGGCACCGCCCGTCGTTCGCTTCTTACCTTTGTCCTTTGACTCGGCCATAGCCTCCCTTTCTTCACGTACGTGGGCGCTACCGTGCTCCGCCCACAATGCTCTATCAAAGACCTCCGCAAAGGTCGACAACTTCAGAATCTGCACCTTTTCATAAATCCTCGGCTGGAGTCCTCGCAAGAACCAATCAGCCCGATCCCGATCATCTCTAACAACATCGGGAACGCAGTCGATGATGTGAGAGAATTCTTTCTCATATTCTCCCACCGATCGGTCGCCCTGTCGCAACTTGCGAAACTTCTCCTGCAACCTCCGCTTTACCGTATCGGGGAAGTAGTTCGCGAAGACTGCTCTCTTGAACTCCTCCCAAAGCATAAGCGGAAGATCGGTAGGTCGATCCCGCTTAACTCGCTTCCACCACACCATCGCCGCCTTCTCTAGACAATGAGTGGTGAGGTACACTTTGTCCTTCTCCGAGGTATTGAGATCCTCGAAGAGCGTCTCCATCGAGTCGATCCACGACTCCACAGCCGCTACTGCCGCCGCTCCCTCGTCCACGCTCAGCACTACCACAGGGGGCGCGACATGCTCGGCACCCACCTGGGCCGCCGCCGCCTGCTGACGTTCCAAAGCCTCCTGGAGCCGCTGAATCTGCTCCCCCTGGCGTTGAACAGACTCCGCTTGCTGCCGCACTACACTGACAAGCGCGGCCATCTGCTCCCGAAGCTCACCGTCGCCACTCGCTTCGGATCGCTCGGGCGCCTCATTCGGCTTCTCCGGCATCGACCTTGTCTGTGGTCGACCACGAGGTGCCATTGCTTCCTGAAAAGAAGCAACTCACATTAGCTACATGACCAACATTACTTGACCATATCCAATTCGGCGAAAGCAACTTATGCATTCGTTCTTGCCCCAAGCATTATGTCGTCGGCCGCCCGACACAAAACAAGGAGTATGAAACAAATGAAAATTAAATTTAGCCTCTAATCACATTAGAGACGTCCCAACTTAACCCAATCACATGCTTTCACTAACTTTAATTCCACATCACTCACGTTCCCTAGATCCTTAAGGTCTTCCAATCCTAAGGGTCTCTAGGTCCATTCCTATTCTTTCACTCTTGGCTCTAATACCACGATATCTGTCACGCCCTGGGACCGATCCCAATTTGGGCCGGCCCGAGCACGTCAAACAGACGCCGAACGGACAAAGTTTCCCCTGTCCGCCCAAGGCTCATCACCTGTACATTTTCAAACAAGAAGTGCACTAGCAGAAACATACAAATACGGCTTACACGAGGGTAAGCAATAGCCATGAGTGAAAGAAAGGAAAACTAACATCTACGCAAGTACTATGATTCAATTTAGATCATATACATCGCATCCAACTTGTACATTTTCGATTCCTTACATTCCATTACAACATTTCATCATTTCTTTCGTACATCACATTTGCTCAATATAAACATTACATTCTTTTCTCTCTTTGCTTTATACATCAACATCTTAAATCATCAAATACAAAAGATGATAAAAGGGTATATTACTAACAAAATGTAAAGCCCGACTCGGGTGGCCTCTGACTATGGTGCGATACCTTTACCGCGGTCGCTCGCCGGCTCGCTCGGTCCCGGCTCTGTGGAATAGTGGGGTGAGAACTACAATAAAGTTTCCAGTGGGTTC
>NW_017892789.1:0-1827 GCF_001540865.1 Ananas comosus | reverse complement strand
ATTTCAAGGTGAAGTACAGGCTTGAAACAAAGCACGCGATGAGGAAACTCAGCATTAACGCCATGCGATACAGGTCAATGCTGAGGTCTGTGCCTGCGGTAAATTTCTGGAATTGGTAGTAGTTGCTGCCCATGAGGAAAATCAGGCACAACAGCCCAAGCCCCATGGCGTTGTATTCCGGTTTTTTGTTGTGATCTCGGTATAAAAACTTAGTGATGAGCATGCTTAAAGCAAGTAAAAGTGGGATCAGAATGACCGTGAAGCCGATTAATAAATTGCTGAATAGCCATGATTTAAGGTCTGGATTGTTTCTAAATTGGTAGATATTCAGAAATGGGAAAAACACCACTGGAAAGAAGTACATGGCAGAAGCGACTTTCACATTCCGCGTAGAGGAATCCTTGAAGAAAGAATTTTCGAGTTTTGCGAAGGATATGGACCGTAGCGGAGCGCAATTATTGCGTGATTTCATGCGTGATTTTGTGAAGCAACAGCAAGAAGCTGCATCCTATGATGCTTGGTATCAAAAACAGGTCCAAATTGGCTTAGATGAAGCCAATGCAGGGCAATTGGTGCCACAAGAAGAAGTAAAATCTCGTTTTGAAGCAAAACGTGCCAGCCTACTCGCTAAATTGGCAGCCAAAGAATGAAAGTGTTTTGGACACCGACTGCTTTAGACGATTTAGAGCGAATTATTGATTATATTGCCGAGCGTAATTTGGTTGCTGCAATTGAATTGCATACTTTGATTGAAGAAAAAACGGATTTGCTTTCTCACAGTAGCCTGATGGGACGATATGGTCTGGTTACTGGTACGCGTGAATTGGTGGTTCATCCGCACTATGTTGTGGTGTATGACGTTAAAGATACGGTTCGTATTTTAAGAGTTTTGCATACATCGCAGCAGTGGGTAGGCTAATTTAGTTCCTATTGCTGCTGCACTTCGTAGATGAGATTTTATGTTAAATAAGCCCCTTATTTAGGGGCTTTCATTGTTAACTTAGTTCTAACTCAAAATTTTCTATTGGTGATTTTTGCTTGGCATTTTTTAAAGCTAAAGTGATTTGTTCAGCAATTTTTGTAACGACAGGAACTACAACAGAATTTCCCATTTGGCGGTACATTTGGGTTCTAGATACAGGGATAACAAAATTTTCAGGGAACCCCATAATTGCTTTACATTCATTTGTAGTTAATAGTCTGATGCCTGTTTCACCATCTTTTACAAAGGTACCAGTTAAACGCTGAATCTTATGGTAAGTTGAAACTAGTGTTTTTATAGGCCCTGTTGAGTTTTTATCAACTAATGTTGGTCTTCCATCATCTACTTTGAATAAGTATGTTTTTTGGAGATGCTCAGAAATACTATATCCAGTTACATCTTGTTCTAAAACCTCACCAATATCTTTAGAAATCATTGGGGGCTTAGGAAATTCAAATTGAATTTTTTGATCCAAGAAGGCTACTAAATAGAATCTTTTCCGCTTTTGGGGAATACCAAAATGACTTGCATCAAGAACAGTATGATGCACTTTGTATCCCATAGTTTGGAGGGTTTCAATAATTATCTGTAATGTATTCCCATCATCATGATTAATTAGTCCGGGAACATTTTCTAGAAAAAGAACAGGTGTTTTTTTATCTTTTATGATACGGACAATTTCATAAAACATAGTCCCTTGAGTTGGATGTTCAAAACCCTCTCTTTTACCGATATGGCTAAAAGGTTGACATGGGAATCCCGCACATAAAATATCGTGCTTAGGAATAGAATCCACTGAAATTTTAGTAATATCTCCAAAAGGAACTTCACCAAAGTTTGTGTAA
>NW_017892788.1:996-1827 GCF_001540865.1 Ananas comosus | reverse complement strand
TGGGGTATCTAAAGTTTTTTATATATAATTTAACAAAATATCAACGGAAAAGTTGACGAAAAGATAAAAATGAAAATACAAGAGATTAACTTGATACATTTTAAATCACATGATACCGTAGAGTACTAAAATGAGATAGTGCGAAACTACAGAAGTGGTATTATCCTTAAGTTAAAAAAAACCTCAGTTAAAGAGATAAGGGGGGGAATAAAAGCAAAACCCCACTCACAACTCAAACTCCTTTACAAAGAAGAAGAAGTACCCAAAAAAAAAAAAAGAAAAAAAAAAAGCATCATCATTACCATCATCATGAGAAGCCACTCAAACCCAAAATCCAAAGCAGAAGCAGAAGCAGAAGCAGAAGCTGTTCATGACCATGACCAGCCACTCAGCAGCTGCCACGTGGACCAGCCTGCGGCCACCCTGAACCGGGTCCACACCCTCCTCCACCTCTGCGCCACTCTGCTCTTGCTGCGAGCCCGCGCCTCTTCCCTCCGCTCTTGCGGGGGCAGCCCCCTCGCGATCTTCGCGTCCTCTCTCCTCCTCCTCGCGGCCGATGCCGTGCTCGCCTTCTTATGGGCCCTCGGGCAGGCCTTCCGGTGGCGGCCCGTGACGCGCGCCGTGTATCCGGATCGGCTCTCGAAAGCGGCGGTCACGCTTCCCGCGGTGGACGTGTTCGTCGTTACAGCCGACCCGGAGAAGGAGCCGGCTGTCAAGGTATCAGTCGTTTGTCTCAAAAAACTTAAGCTACATAAGAGAAACAAAAAAAAGAAAAAGAAAATAGAAATCACGGTGCCCTTATTCATTTTTTTTTTTTTTTTTTTTTTTTGA
>NW_017892788.1:0-936 GCF_001540865.1 Ananas comosus | reverse complement strand
GGAGGAAGTGGATTTTAATGAAATTGCTCCTAATTTATCTAACTGCACTGGTTGAAACAGAGGCAACTAATCTCAAGAAGCACTTTTGTTCGATTACACATTCATTCATGTGAGCATATAATTCAAATCGAGGGGAGTAAAATGATTCGGTAGCTTGATGAATTTGGACGGAGGCTATCACTTGTATTGCCATGCTTGTTGTTGAGAATAATAATTCATTATGAAATACGAAATAGAATTTTGACTTAGGCAGATGAAATAGAAGTCTAACAGTAAATATGAAATAATGCGGCGAGTATTTCCACTTAACCACTCGATCATTTGGATTGAATCTCAGGGCGCTCCTTTCCAACTGATATTAAGCTGGAACAGATCAGGTTTTCTATTTAATATTTAGTTTTTTTTCAAAATATTAATAATTAGGTTTTTTTTTTTTTTGAGAAAGAGATAGGTAGCACGTTATTCGTTTCGTTTATTTCATTTAGAAATAAACTTAGCTAGAAATGTGAATCAACTAGGATTCGAACTTGGGTCTCTAGTATCGTGCCCTTATTTATTTCAAAATGTAATCTAGTTGGAGAGTATTCGCACATTTTTATCAAGTTAAACTAAATTAGAAGCGAGTTTTTACGATCCTCGTTCTGGTATCATGTGAAATTATTATTTTATATTCAACGAATAATTCAATAATTAGTTAGGAAAAATCATTATCCTTTTTAAAATATTTAAAAAGTAAGCTAAATTATTGAAAATTCTTATATAAATATCTATTTTTTTTTATTTTTTTATGACTTTCAAAATTCTATATTTTAAATTCTTAAAATTTCATAAATATTTTAAAAAGGATACGATGTTAACGGAGAGGACAAAATGATCAAATTATCATTACTTCTTATATAAGAAAAAAAATAATTTTTAATATATTTTTATCATTTT
>NW_017892787.1:0-1835 GCF_001540865.1 Ananas comosus | reverse complement strand
AATATTATACGTGCACCAATTAAAATTTCGAGATAAAAAAATTCGGCTGTTAATTTTTTTTTTTCTCTAGATTTATGCTATTAGTATAAATACTCATAATTATGAAAAATATCCTTAATTAGGCTATTAAATTTTTTTCAGATTTATGTCATTATCATAAATAATTATAATTTTTATAAATATAAAAATAAACTAATATAAAATAATATATAAAATCATATATATATATATATATATATATGATTGCAGCACGGTGGACCTCTCACTCCACATGGTCCATGAGGCTGAGTGCAGCCTCATGGACCCCGCTATTTCCCAATGTACATCGCGATTTTTTCCAAGGTCCTCCTTCCTCGCTCGCCCCTTTTCTTCTTTGCTTCGCTCGGTCTTCATGTTTCCTTCAAAATTGATCAGGTAAAGTTGCGCAACTGCTCACGAAGAGGTGCACGAATATGCAGAACAATGCTCACCTGATGCCGTTCCAAAAAATTTCATTAGTCCGGCAGTCCGCAACCACCAAATCCAAATTTCTTAAGAAATTTCATCTTTCCACCGCTACTACATACGAATTTTTCAAAATATAATTCGGAAAAGCCATTTTTATCACGAATAATCTGAGCGAGGGAAAAAAAAACGTGTTTTTTTCGATTTTTTGGAAATAATTCGTATACGGAGCATTTTATACGGTTTTCTGTTTGTTCGCGTATAATTCGTGTATTATACGCGAATTAACTAACACAGTGGTCCAACGCTGTACTGTAAGTAGAACAAACTGAGTTGAAGGATTAATAAAAAGAATTAAAATCTTATTACTTATTCCATATTTGGACAAAAATAAATTTTACTTGCACCAACATACATTATAGTTTTTGTCTTGTGCATATGAAAAAGGGGTGAGGGTATGCTATAGTCTTGTACGAGTGTTCAAGTCATATTATTTATCAAAGTGTGAAATTTGAACGGCTAAAAAGTAAAAACTTGTATTCAAATTTCCAAATTAAATGCGATCCCTGTAAGTATATAACTTTTTTTTCTTTAAAGTTGCTTATAAGTTTCTTATCTTAAGAACACCGTCTGAAAATTGTACTACATAAAATTCGAAAGTCAAGGAGATGGATCTTCCAAATTTTGAAACGAGGTTGTGAGAGCTCAAACTGCAGATTTTTTTAGGGACAGCTTCATAGGTACTCCTCAAAATCTTAAACTATCACAAATACTTCTAAAAATATCATAAATATCTCTCATGTTATCTCATGTCAAATAGCATTATCCTAATCTTAGTTCTAATAAATTTTGAAAATACGCTATAGAAAATTTTGAATACCATTTAAGCGACATTAATGATGTAGAAAACTTTGAATATCACTATAGAAAATTTAAGTGACATTAATGATATCAATCTATCCTTATACGTTATTTCTTTTAGTTTTGCTACATGATAACGTTCCTTTCATTATTAAATGTGGGCTTCATCCAGAAACTGTTCAAGTTCTACACATATCTTTTTTCTTTTTTTTTGCTTCAATCGAATTAGATTTTTCTTGTTCTTTACTTGAATTGAGTTGATCATTGTTAAATGTAGACTCCTCCGAACCGGCTTAAGTTTTTCACATATTTTTTTCTTTCTTTACGTGGAACGAACTTAATTTCTCCCTTTCTTTACTTGAAATGAATCAGATCAATCTGTTACATTGGGCTGAACCAGCTCAACTGCTCCACATGTTTTCATCTTTGAACCAATTTTTTTTTTTTTTTTACTTGAACTAAATCGATCACTATCGAGTGTAGGCTTTACCCCAAACCGTCTCACGCTTTTCTTTTTTTTTACTTGAACC
>NW_017892786.1:0-1848 GCF_001540865.1 Ananas comosus | reverse complement strand
GTGACGGGCAGTCAGAGCGTACTATACAGACTCTCGAGGACATGCTTCGAGCCTGCGTGATCGACTTCCAGGGAGGAAGGTCGCAGCATCTACCGATGGCAGAGTTTGCTTATAACAACAGTTATCAAGCAAGCATCAAGATGGCACCGTTTGAGGCGCTCTATGGACGGAAGTGTAGATCGCCACTTCATTGGAGTGAAGTTGGTGAGAGACTGGCTTTAGGCCCTGATGTGCTCCAGGAAGCTGAGAACAAGGTTCGCATTGCTCGGGAGCGATTGTTGACAGCCCAGAGTAGGCAGAGAAGTTATGCTGATCGGCGTCGACGAGACTTGGAGTTTCAGATTGGAGACCATGTGTTCTTGAAAGTCTCGCCGACCAAAGAAATTCGAAGATTTGGAATCCGGGGCAAGTTGAGCCCCCGATTCATTGGACCGTTTGAGATTTTGGAGCGTGTAGGCCCGGTAGCGTATCGACTCGCTCTACCGCCAAACCTATCGGGTGTACACAATGTGTTCCACGTATCGGTCCTTCGGAAGTACATCCACGATCCGGCACACGTGTTGGATACTACACCTTTGGAGCTGCGGGATGATTTGAGCTTTAAAGAGCAACCCTTGAGGATTTTGGCTCGCGAGGTGAAAAGATTGCGGAACCGAGAAATTCCTTACGTGAAGATGCTTTGGAGCAACCACGACGAACGCGAGGCCACTTGGGAGTTAGAGAGCGCACTGCGGGAGCGCTATCCCTATCTTTTTAAGATGGAGGCTTGAGGTACTTTGTCCTTTTGAGTTTCGCGGACGAAACTCTTTTTAGGAGGGGTGAATGTAACACACTGGACCTTTGCAAATTGCGAGGTTCGAGTGTTTGGATGTGTTTCGAGCATTTCCACACTTGGTGGAGGGTCGTAGAATGTTTTCCGACCTAAAAAGTTTGAAAACTGGAATTCTGGACAAGTCCTGAGAGTTTTTACTCTCGGGGACCGGTCCCTGGAAGGAGAGACCGGTCCCTCAGTGAGCAGTGTTGCGGCAGCCCTGAGGCAACCGGTCCCTGGCGGGCGAGACCGATCCCCGAGCGCGTCCACGCAGTGAGAGACCGGTCCCGCACAGGGAGAGACCGGTTCCCGAACGATGGTTTTCGGGTTCGCAGCGAGAGACCGGTCCCTGCTGGGGAGAGACCGGTCCCTCTGGGCGAAAACTGCCCAGACCGGGCTGATGCAATATCGGGTTTTTGAGGGGCCTCTCCGGATTTTGTTACATTAGATGGGCTTATTAGCCATTTCCTCCTCTTCCCTCTCTCATTCTCTCATTCTCACCCTCTCCCTATATTTTCTAGAGAGAGAAGAAGAAGAAGAAGGAGGAGAAGAAGAAGAGGAGCTAGCTTGAGGGAGCTTGGAGCTCAACCCCTTTCTCTCTTTCCCACCTTTGCAAGGCTTGGGGCTTGCTTGTAGGGCTTGGTGGTGGACCAATCTTCAACCCTAGAAGATTTGGAGCTTGTTTTGAGGCATCTAGAGAGGTTAGTACTTTGATTCTACTCTTTGATTCTTGTTTTGGTAGATTTTGCCATTTGAAACCCTAGAATGGGTATTAGGGTTGATTTTTGGGGCTTTTTGATCTAGGGCTTTTGGGGCTAGATTGATTGGTTTAGAACCTTTCTTGGGCTTGGAATGGAAGGGTTCTAGCTCTCTTTTGGAGCTTTGGAAGAGATTTCTCCTCTTGAGGTGAATTTTGGCCTTTTTTACTTCAAGGTTAATGTTTGATCTCTTGGTTGGTCGTAATGCTATCGTATCTCTTCGCTGATTACTTTTAGGGTATTGTGAGACTCGTGGACAACTTCGTTCGGCGAATCGAA
>NW_017892785.1:0-1851 GCF_001540865.1 Ananas comosus | reverse complement strand
AAAGCACTTTCATGCTTTTAACTTCCCAATCACCCTCTAACTTGTCCAAAAACTTGTCTAAGCCCTTTAGAATATGTAGGGTAGTTCCACATACCTTTTCCCATATTCGAACTTCATAAGTGACCAAATTCAAAGCATTGCAATAGAATAATGCACTTGCAATGCACTTTTCCATTTCCAGTTATCTTCTTGCTCCAGTAATTTATTGAAGCCTCTCAACAATCCTACAAAAAGTGTAGAAGAGTTCGAATCACTATTCCAACCCTCAGATTCACAGTTTGCCAAAATTCAGTGTATTACATTCACCCCTCCTAAAAAGAGGTTTCGTCCGCGAAACTAGAACTGAATCCTCGTCCGATACCATCTAAAAAGGATGGGAAATCCACTCCATCATTGTTCATGAGTTCATATCACTGTCTCGCAATAAAAAGCTCTTCTTTCATCCTTAGAATCCATGATTTTAATGGATGAAATTCCATTTCAATTTTTTTTTCAATAATTCGAGGGTAAAATCCAACCCTCAGATTCATGCTCATCTGCACGGGTCTAATCATTCAGTCGAGAAGAAGAATTTCAAGGGTACTCTCTTCAATAGTGCTTAGTAGTTACACTTGGTACCTATCTTGAGTTCCAAAGAATTATCATATATTAGCAGTGGAATTCTTAAACATCCACTGATTCTCAAAAGTCAAAACTCTTTAAAAGATTGCACTCCCAGTGAAATTCCATTCCAAGATGAATTCATTTCCTATTTTCTCAAATAGGTTGAGGCTGAAGCCCAACTTGTCCCGTCTTGATTATATAAGTAGAGCGTAACCATTCTAAGTTAATAGGCTTCCTAGGTTACCTCTGATGTACAACTTGTGTTTTACAAGGTGATCGAATACCAATGATTCCTTTGCATTATCCAGTAGTCATAACTTTCTCATACATCTTGTAGTTACTATATTCCTCAATTATAACTAGTTTGATAACGAACTAGTTATTCCTGGTAGTCCCTTTTCAATAGCAAATTGAGATTGATTATCCATCAATCCATTAAAGGTGGATTCCTGATTAACTATTCAGCATTATATCCCAATACCTTAGCATCACATTTCATTCTGCCACTAGGCGAGAATCCCCATTCACATTAGTGGATGTTGCTACACGTCAATACTTATGTTCAGACAAATTCCATTAATGTTGTCTCTACAGCTTTACTGCTTTCCTTTACACCAATCGTAAAGTAACTCATGACCATTTAGATAAACTTCTTTGATACTGTTCTGAGAGTGTGGGGCTCAAAGTATTCATTGTCCCAAATCCAATTTAGGCAATAGAGGGGAATCAATTTATACTTCACCCATAAGTTCTCTATTGCTGTTACTCTACATATTTTTCCATAAATAGGGAAGAAATCTGAACAAAACCTTTCGTTAATTCACAATTAGAGCATCATCAATTGCTTTCGAACTGTAAGAGATTTATCCTGATATCACTATCAGTCAAGATATTAATTCCCAAAGACTAACCTCATGCAGTTTGTTCCCTGAAGCTTAGTTCCAATTATACATAATTAGAATCAGAAGAGAAAGAAACAAGTAGCTGGGTAATCTCTTTTTCAATATTCCAAGATGCTTAGTTCCATTAGGAGAGTCTCATCTCAATCCTTTTAATTCATCCTCCTGTTCAGTCAATATCTGCCTTGCAGGATTCACCGAACAAACAACTGGATAAATCCTTCATAACCTTTTTCTATCATAGAAGAATGCAGCTTCCTCAGACTGCTACTCAATCTATAGCACGCATCCAATACTAAAGGCTGATCAAAAGATCATCCGCTCTTGACTTAATCAACCACTAAATTGT
>NW_017892784.1:0-1862 GCF_001540865.1 Ananas comosus | reverse complement strand
TTTGTTTTTTGTGCTCGTGTTTTACTCCCTGTTTAGGGCGTAAACCTCATAAGTGAAGCTTGTTTGCGTGTGATTTCATAGTTCATAATATGTGATCCATTATATTTGAGCAGTTTCATTTGGGTGTAATTGTCTCATCCTTGGGAATTTTTGCAATGGCAATGTCATAACAGGATAGGGATTGATAATCTTCTGTGGTGCCTAGTGTACTTTTACCTGCTAGTTATCATCCAATTTTGCTGGATACGGAGCTGCTCTGCTTGGGAGCCTCGACCATATTAGGCCTAATCTGGTAATGCTCTATGAATGTGTTTTTACAAATGCAGCTGCTTTTGTGAGTTGCTGTAGGTATGGAGGGTGATCACATTTATGCTGCCATTGTGGCTTCATAGTGCTGCTTCTGCTGCTGTGTGCATAGCCCTCGGCCATAAGGTTGCAGTACTAATTCTGCCGCCCTCGGCCCTTTGATTTTCTCTGCGTGTGGCTCTCTGCCTTTAGGTTCCAGTACTAATGCAGGCCGCAAGTGTTGTTACCTAATTCAATGTTATGATACAATCTTACAATGCACGTCACAGGAACGCAGCTATCACTGGCTCTTGCCGTGTTCACTCGAGTCCTTTATAAAAGGGAGTGAATGGGGAAAGACGAAATTTGATGGAGCACGGTTTTGCTCTGTAGGTCTTATCTTTCCTATCTTCTGAGTTTAAGAGCAGCTACTAGGCCGACCATTTGTCACCATGTTCTGCATGTTGCCATTAAGTCCACAACATCACCTTCGACCAGGAGGTCCGTAGGGAAAGCATCATAATTTTTTAATCCTCTTTTCAGTTGGTGGGGTTACTGTTCTATCTTCGAAGGGCTCTTTGAATCCAGAGCACCGATTTAACACTCCGAACTCAACGGTTATATTACTAATAGTGCGTGAATCCAGAGCACCGATTTAACACTCCGAACTCAAAAGGTTATATTACTAATAGTGGTTGGTTGAGCGTATGTTTTTTTGTCTTGACAAAAATTTTATGTAGTACCCCTTATAAAAGAAATTGAAGTTACGAGTTGGATGTACTCCGGACTCATTTGTAATCTGCTGTTGGGAGTGTTTGGCAATGTTGCTCGTTCCGCCTACTCTTTGTTGGGATAGAACATATGGCTTTCTGGGTTGACTGGCTGGCCCTATGCAGATGTGTTGAAAATAATAATCCAAACTTAATTAAAATATAGTTACAGATAATTTTAATCTTTTATTTGATTATGGTTAAGATTTGTAGTTATCCAAAGTTAAAGTTAGATTTATCATCTGTTATGATTTGATGGCTATATATAGTTAGGCATGGGTTAATTAGATAAATAAGCCATAATAGACGTAGCCGAGGGTGTCGTCCAGAATGTAATTAATTGCTTATTATTTTAGTTATCTTCTTTCTCATCCAATATCTCTTCTCCATATTATTTTGTTCTATTTTAGATCTTGGATTATATAATAATATCAGCACAAATACCGGTTCCGATAAGTGGTTTCAGAGAAAATCACGCTTCCAACAATTAGTATCAGAGCCGGAAAGTATCATGCAACTTATAAACCAGATGACAGCATATTCGAAAAGAATATAGATCCAATATACCGGATAGCTACGTCAAAGTTAAGCGACTCGAAGCAGATTGAAGGTGACGTTCAGGTGAAACCAAAGCGAAAGAATTACTTTGAAGAAGTTGGCCTCCGCACAACACACAACAGCAGGTGGTTGTGATGTTTGACGAAAAGAGAGCGATGAGAGCCAGTGAAGAGATCCAAGAAGACTTGACGAGATAGCCAGGAGGACTAGGCAAGCAAGCCGAAGTACAGAAAATTCGGCGAGATTTCG
>NW_017892783.1:0-1868 GCF_001540865.1 Ananas comosus | reverse complement strand
ATCTTGCTTCTAGGACAGTGCAATCGCATGCCTCGACTCACAGGCTCCATCTAATCCTTTATTCTCTATAGTTTTTTTATTTATTTCGTTCTTAATCAACGTTTCTAAAAACAGTGGCTAAGTTGTCTTCAAACAAAATTGTTTATACAAATATTTGACTAAAGATTTCGAAAGAGAACTAATTTTTCCAACAGTATAGACTAATAAACTCATCAACAGAAGACCAAAAAAAAAAAAAACTTTTTGCTGATGAGTTTCTAGTTAGCCAAGCGATCCACGCCTATAGCGTTTTTAGAAAATCTAGAAGTTCATCCAAAACTGAAAAGTTTGAATCTCTCTGCAAAAGTCCATAGATCCATAATTCTTGTCTGCGCTGTCACGGACTTAACGGTTTGGTTCGCAAATCCGTGCGGCGCTCGCCTTCCTTCGCGAAATGAGCAAGCCTGCCTCTCTACTTGCTAAGTTAGGACCTCACTCGCCCTAGACTAAGTACAAGAGAGAGATATGAAGAAAGCTCTTCTATTGCTTTAAACTTGAGAATACAATATGAGATTCTCAAATGAGAGGTGGTGGAGGCCACACTATTTATAGGCCACTCGCCGCCCATAATGCCAATGAAAAGGTGCCGAGTAGCACAATACTACTAGCCAAAAGGGGATGCCACGCGGTCTCCCAAGAGTCCTAATAAATAGTATAGAAACTCGAAGAGTCATACATTTATTGACTACCTAGAAACTCTAAGGGACTCTTGACCCTCCGGTATCCGTACCATCAGTCTCGAGATCCGCGTAGAAGCTTCTAGAAGATTCCAAGCCAAAACCTCCGTCAGATGTCCGCTTTGGAGTTTGGGTGATTGCAAAGGAAAATCACGGAGAAAATCTTTATGTCGTGACAACCTCCCCCACCTATTGCGCAGACGCCCTCGTCGCGCGCTGGTATTGGAAGTCATCGATCAGCTTCTGATACTTCCAGAGAGTGTCAGCCTTCTCCCAGCTTGCCTCGCCATGCGGGAGATTCTTCAACTTGACAAGGTACTCGACGCTCCTCGGGACTCCGCGACGCCGAATGGTGCGAGTATCCAGCAAGGCTTCGACCTCCTTGTCGATTGCAGTGGTCATAGTGGCGGGAGCGCGTTGCGACACGCCCCGGCTCGGGTCCTCAACGTCTTCATGGTAGGGCCGCAGGCAACTAGTATGAAAGACAAGATGAATCTTCAGGTTGGCGGGGAGTTGCAGTTTGTAGGCTGCCTTGCCCGCTCGTGATGACAGTGAAAGGCCCCTCGTATTTTCGCAAAAGCCCACGGTGCACTTTGCGAAATGCCTTGAACTGTTGTGGTTGCAGCTTGATCAACACTCAATCTCCCTCAGCAAACTCCAAGGGTCGCCGCTTTGCATCGGCCCATTTTTTCATTCGGTGGGCCGCCTTCTCGAGATAAGCTCTCGCAATGTCCCCCTTCTCCTGCAAGTGAGAAGTGAATTGGAGAGCCATTGGGCTGCGGCCTTGCTCGCCCACAGCAGCAGAATGCGGAGTGAGTGGTTGCCTCCCCGTTGCCAGCTCGAACGGGCTAAGGTTGGTTGACTCGCTCTGCCGCAAGTTGTAGGAGAACTGGGCCACGTCCAGATGATGCACCCAGTCCTTCTGGTTGGCACTGGCATAGTGCCGCAGGTACTCTTCCAGTAGGGCGTTCACCCGCTCCGTCTGGCCGTCCGTCTGTGGGTGAAAACTGGTGGAAAAGAGCAACTCCGACCCCAAGATCCGGAACACCTCTGTCCAGAACTTGCCTGTGAACCTAGGGTCGCGGTCACTCACAATGCTTTCGGGGACGCCCCAAAGCTTGAGTATTCTATAGTGTCACCTAAATAGCTTGG
>NW_017892782.1:0-1869 GCF_001540865.1 Ananas comosus | reverse complement strand
GTCTAAATGCAATAATTTGAAATGTCGGGAGAGTAAAATATAAATTTTTAAAAATTAAAAAAATAAATATTTATAATTTTTTTTTTATAACTTATCTTGCTAATAAATATTCATAATCACTTTTAAAAATCACTTGATTTGGTTTCAATTGGAATCCAAATTTTTGCCGCCCCCGGCCAAAAATATTCTTTTGGGCTCAGAACAGTGGTACCAAAGGTTTGATATTTTGAATTTAAATTCAAAATCTAATTATTTTATATTTTTACTGAATTTATTTTGAGAAAAATAGATCAAATACGTGAACTTCGTTTATCTTTCTCTCTCTGATNTTATATTTTTACTGAATTTATTTTGAGAAAAATAGATCAAATACGTGAACTTCGTTTATCTTTCTCTCTCTGATAAGATTTTTTTTTTCAAAAAAAAAAAAAAACTCTGGGGATCCGTTGAAAGTTGAAACCGACCGATTTCGCGGAGCCTAGAACTTCACCGATAGTTGTCGAATGCTACACACTCCTTGCGTCGGCAGCCGCGTGTATTTCTGTTTTCTAGTGCAGCACGTCATGTCGTGGGCCCATAAAATATCTCTCTCCGCGATGGCTGGTGGTAATCCAAATGAGTTCGAGATAGGTTGATCGTTTTACAAAAAAATTAAATTTTAATCGAATTTTTTTAACTTAAAATCTTAATAAACTGAACACGAATTGAGATCAGCTCGCTCGTATTCGGCTTGATATGCTTTGAATATGTATTTTAAATTTCTACTATTTTAAATTTCAGGTCAACCCGAATGTAAAAAAATTTATATTTTATAAATTATAATTATTAAATTAAAATTTTAATTTTTTATTTATTTTTTAAAAATTTCTCATTCAGTAGTAGGGCTGATAATTTAACTTGTTGGTCACTAGTGAGCTCATATTCGGCTTGTCTATTAGAAGGCTTCGGTGATAGTTTTATACATTTAGAAAGATATTGCTGATAAATTTCTATATTTATAGAGATTTTGATGGTATATTTAAGACATTTGGAAGTTTTAGGAGGATAGATTTAAAATGAGATAATTGTCTATATATTTCTCAAAATTTTAAAAATATTTTATTTATTCCTTTTTTTTTAATATATTCTTCATATGTTCCTTCGTTATTCTAAAATACCTCTATAGTTACCGTCCGTTGAATTAACTAGGCTTTGGCGGTATTTATCAAGAGTTGAAAAAAATTAAAATACTTTTTTTATCTTGAACTTAGGAGCAAATAAGAAATATTGGTAATGGTAGAGGATAAATTTGAAAAGGCCAAAAATCAAAACACTTTTTTGTAAAGATGTCCGTGGACCGGGTCGGGTCTGAATAATTAATATACTGTACCCATACCCTAAAAAGAAATGGCTATAAAAAAATATATATACCCTACCCATTTAACTTCGGGTCGGGTCCGGATCTGGGTACTAAAGTTACTAATATACCCATCGGGTCTATTTGAGCGGGTCTGGGTAGTGACTACCCGTATACTACCCGTTCAAGACCGGATATGGATCGGGTTTAGATCGGGTACGAATATCCGTATTAATATATTTTTTTTATAAACTTTATTAAATAGTCAATAGACAAACTATAAAGCCCACCATAAAAAAACTCGCATTTTAATAAATTGTACCGTCCAATAAAATTCATTCAAAAGAAATATTGTCGCTGATGATGATGATAACACTGATGATGATGATGACAATGAAATATTGTTGGCGGAAATGAAATGAAAAAAAAAGGAGTAGAAAACAAAGAGTAAAAAAATTAGAAAAAAGTAATGAGTAAAAGAGACGGCTAGGGTTTCATTAGGATGAAAATACGTAGTGACTCATCATCTATAA
>NW_017892781.1:0-1878 GCF_001540865.1 Ananas comosus | reverse complement strand
GCTTCTTGAAGAATATCCTCTTTAATGCCCAAGTCCGCCGGTACACATAGTCGTCCGCGGAAACGCATCAACCCATCACCGTCCAAAGTGAAGTCACCGGTGCAACCATCAACCATCTTAGTTCGAATCTTTTGCAACTCCAAATCGGAAACTTGCTTTTCTTTAATCCGTTCCATAAGTGTAGGTTGCACCACTAAAGTCATCAACCTCAATGGTGTATCAGGAGCCACCACCTCTAAATCCAACCGCTTCATCTGCTCGATCAACAGCGGTTGAGTAACCACAAGTATCGCTAAGTTTTCCGTCGATTTCCTACTTAGCACATCCGCCACCACGTTAGTCTTGCCCGGGTGGTAAAGTATCGTCAAATCATTATCCTTGAGTAGCTCGAACATCTGCGCTGCCTCAAGTTCAACTCCTTCTGAGTGAATAAATACTTTAAGTTCTTGTGATCCGTATACACTTCACGTCGCTCGCCATACAAGTAATGGCGCCATAGCTTCAAGGCAAAGACTACGGCCGCCAACTCCAAATCATGGGTAGGATAGTTTCTTTCATATTCCTTCAATTCGCGAGAAGCATACGCGATCACTTCCCGTCCTGCATCAAAACACAGCCCAATCCATTAAAGGAAGCATCACTATAAATCACATACCCTGCTCCAGCAGTCGGCAAGGTAAGGATCGGGGCGGTCGTCAACCTCTGCTTCAACTCTTGGAAGCTCTTTTCACACGCATCATTCCAAATAAACTTGGTACCTTTATGCATGAGCCACGTGAGGGGAGTAGATAACTTTGCAAATCCCTCGACGAACCGTCGGTAGTAGCCAGCCAAATCAATGAAGCTCCGTATCTCGGTTACGCTCGTCGGCCTCGGCCAATCCTTGATAGCTTCAATTTTCCTTGGATCCACAGCTATCCCTGATCCTGAAATCAAATGGCCTAAAAACGCCACCTTTCTAAGCCAAAACTCACACTTTTTCAACTTGGCATAGAGCTTCTTTTCCCGATGCACTTGAAGTACAAGTCTCAAGTGTCCCTCATGATCCGCATCACTTCGGGAATAGACCAAAATGTCGTCGATGAATACTACGACGAACCTGTCTAGGTAAGGCTTGAAAACACGGTTCATTAAATCCATAAAAGCTGTCGGGGCATTAGTAAGCCCAAACGGCATAACGGTAAACTCATAATGTCCATACCGTGTTCTAAAAACCGTCTTCGACACATCCTCAGGCTTGATCTTCAACTGGTGATATCCCGACTGCAAGTCAATCTTGGAGTATACACAAGATCCCTGGAGCTGATGAAATAGATCATCAATCCTCGGTAATGGATACTTGTTCTTGATCGTGACCTTGTTAAGTTCACGATAATCCACGCACAAACGAAGTGATCCATCCTTTTTCTTCACAAACAGAACCGGTGCTCCCCAAGGTGACGCACTCGGTCGCACAAAACCCTTGTCCAGAAGATCCTGTAACTGTACCTTCAGCTCCTTCAATTCTGCCGGTGCCATCCTATAGGGTGCCTTTGAGATCGGGGTAGTCCCGGGAACGAGATCTACCACAAACTCAATCTCTCTATCAGGTGGCATGCCTGGAAGCTCCGCTCGGAACACATCTCCAAACTCCCGCACTACGGGGATATCCTCGATCATGGGGGCATCATCATCACCCCTCAACACAACAGTAGTCAAAAAGGCTACGCAGCCTCTACTAATCAACTGCCGAGCTCTAGAAGAGCTAATCGTCATCGCAAAAAGCGAACTCTGGCATCCTCGGTACACAACCTCCGCCTGTCCCGGCTCTCTAAAAGTCACCGTTCGATCCTTGCAATCGATAGTGGCGTAGTACTTAGTCAACCAGTCCATGCCCAA
>NW_017892780.1:0-1885 GCF_001540865.1 Ananas comosus | reverse complement strand
CATGAATGTCGGAACCGATGATCTCTGCGATAGTCGTGTGACCCTAGGTGTAGGGAGTCCTTCACTTTGGAGAGGATTCATTTGGTTATTGACTTAGTTGTAGAGCCTCCTCACTTGAGAGAGGATTAGATCTAGCTCGACAGTCTGCGTTTAGATGGTATAGCCATCAATGCCCCACATTGGAGGGGATGTCGTCGAGTACTCCGGAGCTGTCGTGCGACTAGTACCACTTGAGGTCCGAACCACATGGAGGTCCGCAGACGGATCCGGCTTGGGTGCACTTGGAGTCCCTCCCCCACTTTATTGATCTGAAGTGAGTCATGGGCCACGCCACAGATTTTTGGGGTTTAATGAAAAGGTGTAAGTTTATATCAATGTCATCTGGAACATTTATTATTTCGAACATGGATCGAAATGTTAGCATGGTAGCAACCTTTATTATATGATTGCATGCTTCATATTCAATTGATATAGGCATAGTAGCATAGTTTTCCTACTATCCGCTTTACAGCTTCAGATACCTACTATCTATCTGTTGTTTACTTGTGCCCACTTGGACCTAGTGGGGAGATCGGCAGAGTCGGCGGCCGAGCCCACTCGGAACGAAAAAAAATTAAATATGGAAGATATTCTCACCCCACTCTATTTCAGGTGGTCAGATTCAGGGCTGCAGAGAGAGGACCGCGGCAAGGGCATCGCGCCCGATCAGTGAGGCCGTGGTAGTGTAGTAGCTTTCCCTTTTGCATTAGTACACCTATGTATTGAGAGAGATTCATGTAGGTGAGGTTGGAGAGCTATGTATTTTGAGGATCAAATGTATTCATTTTGGAAAATAATGTAAAGGTAAAGAATGTAACTATTGTAATAATTAGTAAAGTACTCTCTTTATTTCACTCGTATATCTTGTGGATTACTTGCTCTTCTTGTTGTTGGCACTGTTTGTGCCCTCGTTGAATGTGTATGTTTAGAATTTAAAGTCCTGGGTAAATTCTTGTACACATTCCTGTCGTTGAGCCTTGGGCGGACAAGGGAGGGGCTGTCCGTTCGGCGGTCCGTCGCCGCGGCCGAGCCGTGCCAAATTGGTAGTGGTTTCGGGGCGGGGCGTGACAAGAACTTATGGCATCAAAATAGTGCATAATTACGACTATTTGTGGGTCAATGCGCCGAAGCATTCGTTCAGAGTGCACGAGGAGTGCTTGGCTTGTCCAGTTCAGATAGGTGAATGGATTATGCCAATTGATTTATTAGTGCTAGATAGAATGTGGGGCTTTGACGTAATCTTGGGGACCAATTGGCTCTCCAGGTATTATCCAGTCGTAGATTGCGAGAGTAAGGTGATTACGTTTCGCGAGCCTAACCAAGAGGAGTTGGTGTATCGCGCGTGTAAAAGCAAGCGCTTCGCAGCGACCATATCGGCGGCGAGGGTGACGAAGATGATCAAGGGTGGATGTAAAGCCTATTTGGCGACCATGGTAGATTGTCACGCCCCGGGACCCAGCGGAAGCCCGCCCGGCGCGTACCCAGACCTGCCGTATGTCTAAAACATACAAGGCGTCTAAAACAAAACGATAAGTAAGACAATAAAAAGAACATCTAGAAGCATCAGAGTAAGGTATATCTAGAAGCTACAATAAGGATGAGGAATATAAAAGTAAATCCACTAAGTAAAAACATAAAGTGAATACAATAGGAATCCCAATACAAAAGCTAAACAAGTACATAGTGGTCTCTCTATACATGGTACTCAAAACTCTCTCTCTCACAAAAACCAAATAGGAGAGAGTGACCACCTAGGAGCAACAGCAAGCTTCGCTATCTAGCTATGCGACTCCCTTGCCGCGATCCCGTGCCTCCGCCGGTGCCGAAGGCTCTGAAATAAAACCAT
>NW_017892779.1:0-1894 GCF_001540865.1 Ananas comosus | reverse complement strand
TATTGCATTGTTTAGATTGTTGACGCCTAGAACGTACAGGGGAGGCTCTGTCCGTTCGGCGGTCTGTCGACGAGCCCGAATCCGACCAAATAGGCAGGGCTCGGGGCATGACATGAACGGTCGGTTTCGGCCGAGCAGGAGGAGAAAATGACTAGGAGGGAGTTAGAGGACAAGATAGCCTCCCTCGAGACAATCATTAAACGAGAGAGATGACCTCTTAAGGAGAGGGAGGTAGGAATGGAAAGCGATTCCTCGGCCGAGATGACTAAGGAATCCGAAGAAAAGAAACAAAGAATTCAAGAAAAATCGGCTGATGAAGGACCGGCCGATGTCAACATGGTTTATACTCTGCCGCAGTCCTTTAAAGCAGAGTATACTGAGTATGAGGAGATAGAAGAAGAAGTTGGGCTCAATGTGGCCCAATTACAACTAGAGGATGCCAAACCAGCAGATGCGGTGGTTTTCGATAAACCATCGGCCATACAGACGAGATTCGTGAGGCCCTTGTTTATTCAGGCCTTAATCGAAGGTCGGCCAGTAGGCCAAGTCATGGTAGATGGCGGAGTGATGGTTAACGTCATGCCCACGTCATTCTTCAAAAAGTTGGGCAAGAACGAAGATGAGTTGAAGCCCACCGATGCGATCATGACCGATTTTACTGGAAGCGATCAACAAACTCGAGGGGTGCTCACAACCGAGATTACGGTAGGTTCTAAAACTTTACGAACTGCATTTTTTGTAGTGGATGCAGATAGCCACTACAACCTACTACTCGGACGCGATTGGATACACGCAAACGAGTGCGTGCCTTCTACACTCCACGAAAAATTATTCCAGTGGATAGGAGATAAGGTTGAAGAAATCTGGGCCGAAGGACGGCCCTAAATGGTGGACATCAACGCAGAGGAGGTCGGCCACATCAACTGGGCCGATGCTGATCCAGACCAAATCTCTTTTGTAAAAGTTACTGAAGAGGGGGTTCAGTTAATCCTCTCTAAAGACGAAGAAGCTATGGTGGCAGCCGAAGAGCCACCAAGTTGGCTAAAATGGAATGTGAAGAATCAAGAGCCGAAGCTTTAGAGGAGCTTCGGCAAGAAGAGCCGATCGACAGGATTGGCTGTGTGATAAATTCGGCCCAGCAGGCCGATGATGTGGTGTACAAGAAGAAGGCCGAAACAGACGATAATGAACATGTAGTAAAATCGGTTGTTAAAGCCGATATGAAAAATATGGGGAAGTCGGCTGTCACGCCCTGAGCCTCGCCTATTTGGTCAGGTTCGGTACGCCGACAGACCGCCGAACGGATAGAGTTTCCCCTGTACGTCCTAGGCGTCGCAAACAATACAATTACAATAGGTTCCAACCAGGAACGATATTCAACATACAACGATTGCATAAGGAAGGTATCAAACAACATAAACACATCCTAAGTTATTACATTTATTCATTCATCTCACTTGATATTATTTACATTTCTTTTCCTTTCAACTACATTTAAACTTCCGAATACAATCAATCATCACAAGATTATTACAAGTTTGATCCTTTTGCTTTCTTACATCCCTAAGTAAGGCCGACTCAGGGTACCGCTATCTCTGGTCTCGGTGGTAGGGGCGCTATCTATGGAGCTACGCCCTCGCCTCGTGCAGCAGCGCCGCTCACGTGTGAACCTGTAACACCCCAAAACCACGTGGGGTGAGAACGAACTCCATGGTTCCCAGTGGGTACTGCTACCCAAGAAAAAAGCTAGACCAATAGGTCCAAGGGAGGCAACTGCAAGTGTAACACACTGGACCTTTGCAAATTGTGAGGTTCGAGTGTTTGGATGTATTTCGAGCTTTTCCACACTTGGTGGAGGGTTGTAGAATATTTTCTGACCTAAAAAGTTCGAAAA
>NW_017892778.1:0-1900 GCF_001540865.1 Ananas comosus | reverse complement strand
ATGTATATATATATATATATGTATATACATATCTATATGTATATACATATAGAGTCCGGCTACTATACTTTTATGAGTATAACCCCCTTTATACTAATAAGTTTTTTGCCGTTAAATTTACTTTGATCATTTCCACCCATTAGATCATACTATTCAACCAACCACCTAATCTGTAAGGAACTGAAAACCGCGAAACGTGAATCTAGGCTTCGATCAAATTGATCGAAAGCGAGTTTGGGACGCTTCAGAAAGGCCAAAGGCGTTGAATGCAAAAAGTGCATTAAGGAGGGCCTCGGAGAGCAAGCTAGTGTAAATCTGCACAATTGCATAAATTTTGTGCTCTCGGGGACCGGTCTCTCCTGGAGGGATCGGTTCCCGTACGTGCTGAAAGTGGCAAAAAAATACTGCGCACAAGTTTTGCTCTCGGGATCCGGTCCCTCAGGGGGAGGGGACCTGTAACATATCATTTCCCCGTGAGTCGTGCCGAGTTCCGTCGAAATGAGCGGAACGCGGAAAGGAACGAGTTACTATAGGCTAAAAGTGCATTGGAGCCTATATATATAGTATAAAGGGACCCGAGAGAGTGAAACTGCAATTCTGGAAGAATTTTAGAAATTTTACTCTCGGGGACCGGTCCCTTGAGTGAGAGACCGGTTCCCGAACGTTGATCAGCCGAGCAGAGGGGAAAAATCGGCTAAGTCCTGGAAATCGAGCTCTCGGGAACCGGTCCTTCGGCGGGAGACCGGTCCCCGGAGACTGGTTTCATCGGGGGGAGACCGGTCTCCTTCTGCGCAGGTTGCAGGGTAGCTCTCGGGAACCGGTCCCTGAAGGGGAGAGACCGGTCCCCGAGCCCGAAAATGCCCAGTGAGGACTAGTTGCAAAAGTGAAAAGTTGAGAGGTTTAAATGCAAATATGGCATGAGAGGGGTTATATGGGCTAGGGCATGAGTGAGAACTCATTTGTTCTTACTCTCACTCTCAAACCTTCCCTCTCTCTCTCTAAAAATCCTTCTCTTCTCTCTCCATCTCTCTCTAGGGCTTGGACTAAGAGGGGATTTGGAGGAGAAAAGCTTGGAGAAGAAGCTCTCCAAGGTGTAGGGCAAGCTTGGTCAAGGCTTTGAAGGAAAGTTTAGGCTTCAAAGGTGAGTTCTTATGGTTTTAAGTTAGGTTTTGGGTTTTTGCTTCTAATTGAAGCATCTAGATAGGTCTATGGTGGTTTTCCTCCATGTTTTGTCAAGCTAGGGGCTTGATTAGAGAAGATGATATTGTGGAGGACCTGTATTTAGGATTTTGTAATTTTGAGGTTCAAACTTGGATTTGATTTCATTCTAACCTAATTAGTAGGTCTACGAACGCATCGGTGTGCTCGGTTCGGCGATACGAAGAGCGTGCGCGAAGATATTAAGAAAACAAGCTGAAATAGTACAGATCGTCGTAGCTCGCGGCGAACAAGTCTAAAAATCGTGAAATCTGAACCACGGCATCCTTGTGACACACAAAGGTGGGGGGTGCTATCCGGAAACACCGGATCTCTTTCTATGTCTATGTCCCTTCTTTGAGCATGTTGATAGTATAGCATTCTTGCATGTAGGGTAATGAACAGTACATGTTGGTTGTGACAATTATCTGCGTAAGATCATTGCAGTGATATAGAACCATGTGAAAAAGGAAAGTGAAAGACCCTATATGCATGTGAATGTAAGAAATGACCGTGACCGTAGTAAACAAATGCGACATGGACATTAGTGAATCGATAAGTGAATAGTTAAACAAGGTTTAACCCATGTGACATATGTGTATTGTGGCATCAGGACCACCGTGATATTGGCAAGTAACAGTATATGCATGAATGTCACGCCCCGGGGTCCCTTTTAGTTTAAAATATAGCGGAAAAGCGTCTG
>NW_017892777.1:0-1905 GCF_001540865.1 Ananas comosus | reverse complement strand
GAGATTTCTTATATGGGTTTTATGCCCTAAGTCTCATTCCCCTCATGAGAGAGAAAGAAGTCTCCCATGAGGGGATGGAGAGTGGAGAGTGAGAGAAGCTCTTTCTCTCTCTAGGAGCTTCTCCCACACTCCACTCTCTCTCTTTCTCTCTTCCTTTCTCTAGGGTTTGCTCCAAGGGTAGAGTTTGGAGAAGAAGAGGACTTGTTGGGAGTGAAGCTTGGCTATTGTGCAAGGAGTTGAAGAAAAAGCTTGAACTTGAGGTGAGTTCATGTGAATATGAGTTAGGGTTTGGGTAAATCTTTTCTAGTTGTGGTTTCTAGAAGATGATATGCTAGGTTAAACTATGAATCTCCAAGAAAAATTGGGTATTTGTTCGTTATGGAAACTCTAGGGTAAAAAATGTGAATTTGTTAAGTATGAGATCTAACTTGGATTTGATCTCTTGTAACCCTAATTGAAGTATAAACCGACGTGTTGGGAGACTCGGATTGGGATTCCGATAAGCCTACGTCGAGATATTGAGGAAAAATCCTGTTTCGGCTTCGTTTGTCGTAGGTCGGGGGAAAATGGTGACCATAAATTGGGAAGCTCGAATTCTAGCATCTTAGCATCCCTACGAGGTTGGTGGTGCTATCCGAAATAATTGGATTTCTTTTTATGTCTAAGTCACTATTTGAGCATGTATGTGTATAAATAGGACATGCATTGTAGGATTAAATGGTAATATGTTGGTACTCTTGTATGTTTTTAGTATAAAGATGCATATGAGTTGGCAATGGAATATTGGACATTTGTGAACTCTATAGATGTATGAATTGGGACATGAACCTAGCCAAGATAAAAAAACATGGTGACATTGTGACAAATGATTGAAATAACACCTTGTGGCATTGAATGCTAGTGAATGGAACACTTTGTGTGTTGTGACATTAGTGGACATGGCATCCTCATGATTGTGGATTGGATCATACTCACCTATAGTCTTATGCTTGAGGGCGGTCGCTCCTCCTTGAGTGATGAGCTCCGGAGTGGTCATTACTGGGTCGTAACGGGTATCTCCCAAGAAAACGGTCTCGTTGGGTCGTAGCGGTATCTCCCCGATTATAGGGATTTGGTTGGTGAGTTTTGGGGCTAAACCTACGGGTTAGCCAAAAGGATTGGGTATTGATAATGGCAATCGGCATGCATCATGAGCATCATATTTATTGGTTATTATTCTTGTTCAGACATAGTAGCTGCATTTGTTTAGAAATGGCTATCTATCTGTTTATCTTATACTTATGCTTGTTTAGACCTAGTGAGAAAGTCGGCGGGGTTGGCGGCCGAACCCACTGGAAACTTCTTATAGTTCTCACCCCACCATTTTTACAAATCCGGACCCGAGTGAGCCGGTTGAGGATCGCGGTAAGGGCATAGCGCCCTAGGTAGTGGACACTCGTGCATTAGTTGTACCCTCATTTCATCTTTTGGTATGTGATGAAAGGTGTAGTGTAATGGACATGTATAAATGATGTATATGGCACATGTTTTGAGGAAGGATATGTGATGTACTTTGGAAAAAAGGGATGTAAACTATGGTATGCTTGTATTTGGTTAAATATAATCAAGATACATGTGTGAATGAAATAGTAGTAGTACTTTCACTTGTTGGTTTTTGCTTGCCCTCATGCAAGCCATGTATATCTGAATTTTTGTTTGCGCAAATTGTTATACATGTTGATGCTTGTGTTGAGCCTTGGGCAGACAGGGGAGGTGTTGTCCGTTCGGCGTCTATGGACATGCCCGAATCGACCAAATTGGCAGTCACAGGGCGTGACATCGGATATGAATGGAGATGTGATTGGATATATAAGAGACTTGATACTAGTAATAACAACTTGGCTTAAACATTTTGGGCTAGTGTTT
>NW_017892776.1:0-1912 GCF_001540865.1 Ananas comosus | reverse complement strand
TAAAAAAGATTTTAATTGGTGTACCAATCATTACAGCACCGTGCTAAAATTGTGGGGTCCACGTGTCAGTCTCTCAAGTCTCAACAAGGGTATATAACCGTTGGGATCGGAATATCTCCAAAACTCTCGACCAATGAGCTCCATGAATCCTACGAAGCATGGGCCCAATGGTCGTGAGCCTCCACGACCATAGAGTAGCCCAAACTGAAATGACTAAAATACTCTTGTACGTTATAAGTTACATCCTATTCACGACCACAAACACCGTTCCTAGGAAGGGCATATCGGGCATTCTACCATGCCCTTGCACGGCACCACCGCCTCAGCGATAAGATACACGAATAGTCCCTGTATTATTTCAATTTTCATTGTACTCCTAAACGTAGAGAATAATATATTTTTGAAAAAACTTCAAATACCGCGCTTGTGGTTTCACACTTTTTCACTTTAGTATCATATAATTTAAAATATATCAATTTAGTGTCTTGTAATTTTTATTTTATTTTTTTATTATCGATTTTACTAATTTTTCGTTAAATTAGTGATAAAGTTACAATTAAAGAGTACTAAAGTGAATATTCAATAAATCTAGATAAGATATCTAAAATTTTTTATATATAATTTAACAAAATATTAATAAAAAAACTGACGAAAATATTAAAAATAAAATCACAAAATACTAACTTTATATACTTTCAACTAAAGAGTAGTAAAATAAAAAAAGTACGAAACTACATGAATGGTATTTAAAATTTACCCTCTATTTTTTGCTCACAAAACGACCATTCTACTGCACCCCTTCATAATGGCTTATTATGTAAAAAGAAGGCTACGAGGGTGGGTTTAGAGTAAAAAGTGAGAATTTTTTATATTTAGCTGGACTAAAGTTTAATACATGTAACCAGGTACCAAATTGAAAAATTTGAATAGAGTAGAGGCTATAGTGCATTTTACTCCTATAAATATCAGTAGAGAAATCGGCCCCGCTTCCCCACTCTCCTGTTTCTAGCTCAAATTAAGCAGCAAAAAAGTTCCCCAATTCTCGTCCCCAATCTCTCAATCCCTCTCTCTAATGGCGCTCGGTCTCTCTCTCTCTTCTTCTCCCTCGCTCCGCTCNCGATTGGGCCGGGCCGAGGAGGGCGTCGGGATCGGTGGCGGCTTCGAAGGAGGCGTCAGCGGCGAGGTCGCCGGAGCCGGCGAGGGCGGGCTTGGAGGCGGCGGCGGCGGCGGCGGCGGCGGCGACGGCGGAGGCGGTGGTGGGGCAGGTGACGGAGGTCGGCAAGGACACCTTTTGGCCCATCGTCGAAGCGGCGGAGGACAAGATCGTCGTCCTCGACATGTACACGCAGTGGTACGAATCTTGCCCTAACTATCTTTTGAGATCGTGCGTTTTGTCGCTCCTGTTGATTTGATACGTGGGATAAAGGAAATCGCTGATTATTTGCTTCCCTGTTCAACTTATTCTTAAGCACCGTTTGGTTCGGGGTTTAGGGATGGAATAACCCCTTAATCCAGAAGTTATTCCCAAACACCCAATTTGGGGGGTGGGGTTTGCTAATCCCACCTCACCCCACTACTCCAACCAAACAAAACACTATTTTACTCACTATCCTTCTTATCCCATCTACTCCAACCAAATACTATTTTACCTATATCTAGACTAAACCCAATTCTCAACCAAATACAAAATTACTCTAAACCCACATTAATCCTGAACTTAACTCTATCTCTGAAATAACAAGTTTTTACTTAACCCCGAACCAAACGGTGGCTTAGGGTTTTTACTTAAATACTTAGTCCCTGAACTTTCACATACATTGCACTGTAGTCCCTGACAACTGGGGGATCTATTATTTCTCATGACTGATCATTTTATTCCTTCGCAGGGTTTTAAAGAGCATTTTATGATGAA
>NW_017892775.1:0-1919 GCF_001540865.1 Ananas comosus | reverse complement strand
CTTCAACGAGTACACGTTCAGCTCAACGAGGCTCGAAGACCTGCTGCGAAGTCAACGTACAAAACTGCATTAACAAGTCGCATAAGGTGCCGAAATCGCTTCAAAATGACCTACTTAACTCTACCGAGCTTCAAAGTAGCATATCCCAGAGTTAAAGAGGTTAAATCACAGCTAAAAAAACTCATTTATACTTGCTGAAACCTCAGAAGAATACAGCTAGAAGCATAAACTCGAAATCCATACTCAACGCGACCAATAGAACGTCGCTAACGAAAAAAAATGAGCCGATTACCTTCTCCAGCTTGCAACTAGGGAGTTACTGGTCCAGGGCTGCAAAAATCCCTCCAAAACGCTCTCTTGCACGTGCACAAAGGTGCTGCGACGCTCGCAACCAGCGAAGAACGCGCGCGACGACGAAAACGAGCGAAATCGGTGACTTCTTTGTAGAGAGAGAAAAACCCTAGAGAGAGAGAGAGAAAAATGAAGAAGAATGGTGCTCTGAGCCTCAGCAACCTCCACTGAGCTCCAGAAGTCGTGCTGGCTTCATATGGATGAGATCAAGATGTGAAAAGACCGAAATACCCAAGCTGCCACGTTTCTGCATTGTGTACCAGTACAAGCTAATGGCTGTACCGGTACAGCAAGCAAAAAAAGCTGATTTTCGCCGGTTTAATGCACTTTCTTGTTTTTAGCATTCCAATCACTCTCTAACTTATCCAAAAACTTGTTCTAACCTTTTAGAACCTGTAGGATTGATTCACACATCATTCCACGCACTCGAACTCCGCAATTTGCAAAAGTTCAGTGTATTACATTCACCCCTCCTAAGAAGGAGTTTTCGTCCGCGAAACTTGTAATCACTTACCTCAAGATTCTATCGAGAAAAGATAGGGGTAGTGCTCTTGCATTGCACTTTCCAGTTCCCAAGTGGCTTCCCGTTCCTCGTGATTGTTCCAAAGGATCTTCACGTAGGGTATCTCGCGATTTCGAAGCCGTTTAATTTCTCGAGCTAGTATCCTCACTGGATGCTCCTCAAAGCTCAGATCTTCTTGCAGCTCTACTGGAATATTTTTCAGAACGTGGGTTGGATCAAACACATACTTTCGAAGTGTCGACACATGAAATACATTATGCACTCCCGATAGGTTCGGCGGCAAAGCAAGCCGATACGCTACGGGGCCTATCCGCTCCAACACCTCGTAGGGTCCAATAAATCGAGGACTCAACTTCCCTCGAATACCAAATCTCTTAACTCCTTTTGTCGGGGAAACCTTTAGGAATACATGATCGCCAACTTGAAATTCCAGTTCTCGCCGACGTTTATCCGCATAACTCTTCTGTCGACTTTGAGCTGTCAGTAGACGTTCTCGTGCAAGTCGAACTTTAGCTTCAGCCTCTTGTAATACATCTGGACCCAAAACCAATCTCTCACCCACTTCATTCCAATGAAGTGGTGATCTACACTTTCTACCATATAGGGCTTCAAACGGTGCCATCTGAATACTCGCATGATAACTATTGTTATACGCGAATTCTGCCATAGGCAAGAACTGTGGCCAACTGCCCTGGTAATCAATCACACAGGCCCTCAACATATCCTCAAGGGTCTGGATGGTACGCTCGGACTGCCCATCACTCTGAGGGTGGAAAGCAGTACTGAAATCCAATCGTGTACCCAATGCCTCTTGTAAATTTCTCCAGAAATGTGAAATGAATCGGGTGTCTCGATCCGAAACAATAGAAGCAGGTACTCCATGTAATCGCACAATTTCATCAAGGTACATTTGTGCGAGTCTCTCTCCTGACCAAGTTGTGTGGATTGGAATAAAATGGGCAGATTTAGTCAATCTATCCACAATTACCCAAATTGCGTCGTGACTTGCTTGTGAGCGAGGTAATCCAACGATAAAATCCATAGT
>NW_017892774.1:0-1920 GCF_001540865.1 Ananas comosus | reverse complement strand
ATGCTGGAAACCGCCACTGCTTAGCGCAGTTGGTTGGCTGTTCAGGTCGGCGATTACAAGATCGAAAATTCGATTTTTCATGTGCGGATTTAGAAAGTACGGGCGATTTTGACCATACCCTTTTCTTTTTCGGTTCGGAATAATCTCTTTTGTACCTTTCGAGTGAAAATTCGCAATAAAACTTTGAACTTGGAACTTCAAGTACCAACCATTAAATCTTTAGCTAACTGCCCAAGATACAGTCCATTAGATCTGGTGTTTTAGGAATATAAAATACATGACTTGTATCTTTATCTATATTCAAAAATATTAATCTAATTTTCTGTACATACACGATGAATATGAAAGATAAATAAACCTAAAATCAGATAAAAAAAAATAGAAATTTGATTTATTAAAATTGAAGCATTATTTTTTTCTATAAAATTTTTCTACATTTGATCATGTTTATGAGGAGTTTTGAGTGAGGAAAACAAGGTTTTATACAAAAAGGACATTCCAGAAGATTCTCTGAAGTAGAGAGTGGTGAACTATGTTGACTATGTTAAATGAATAGTACAAGTAAACTTAATATTAGGTACAACTAATTAAATTAATTGTAACACTTGGAAAATATTTAGAGATAAAGAGAGTTTTTATTTGTAAGTTGTTAAGGGATTGCTCATCTTTGTGATTGTTTTTGTCTACTTGGTAATTACTTAGTCATATATTTTTAACAATGTTTTATGGGAATTTGCTTTTTTAAAAAAACGCAAAAGAATAAATAAAAGGGTAAATGGTATATGTGTTCTCATGATATGGTGTAATTTAGTTCTTGTACTTTTAATTTTAGTATTTTGGTTCATGAACTTCTAAATATCTTACATTTTAGCTTCTAATTATTTTTGTTTTAAAAAGCAAACTTTTATTGTAAAATAATATTCGGCCTCGTAAAACGTATAAAAATTAATGACATGTTTGGTCCACGACTGAAATGAAAATAAAAAATAAAATTGGATGGTATTGGATTGAAAAACGGAATGAAAATAATTCAAAATTTTTTTGTTCATTGCTTAATGAAAATCAAAATGAATATCTAGAATTTTGGGCCAGAAATGAATTGGCTCCTTACCGTTCCAAAGTGGAATGAGAATTGGAATCTAATTTCTGTAGAATAAATGACAACTATCGAAATTAATGAATTCTATTCTGATTTTATAGTTTAAAATAGATGAATCAAACAAGCCCTAGATCACAATAATGAAATAGTACAGATACCATTGTTCGCTATTTCAATATTTTATATTCAACACTTTCATTACCGTATCTAGACACAAAATAATTTGATGGGATTGGGACTCAATTTTTTTTTATTTTTTATGTGACACCATATAAAATAATTAATTTATTAATTTAAAATTAATATTCAATAGAAACTAATTTTCACAGAAAATAAAACCATAAAAAGAGATAAATAAGAGAGAGAGAGAGAGAGAGAGCATAAAATAAAGCATATTCATAAAGTTTGATACATTACAATAATTAATATAATAAAAACATCAGGAGAATCATATCAAAGTTATCTAAACGACAAAAAAAAATCTCAAAATTCTAAAAAAAAAACAAAAAATACAAAACCTATTTTGGTGGGGGAGGTGGTGGATGCAAACAAGGCAAAATCATAATAGTGTGGAGAACATGCAAGGGAGGAGATAGCCAAATGGAGAATCACTTCTTTTTATATATATATATAAAATACATATTTTTTTGATTGCTTAATTAAATTCCATTTTTATGACACAACATAGAAAATATCGACCCTCTACTTTTGTGTGTCATCACTTGCCCTACCCATCCCTACCTTCACAATTCTCTCCACTTTTCACCCTCCAACTTGCCCCAAATTACAAAAAAAAGAAAAACAGGATTACTTGTTCCCAA
>NW_017892773.1:0-1925 GCF_001540865.1 Ananas comosus | reverse complement strand
ATAATGTGCTAATAAACGAATAAGATGCGCCTGTATCAAACACTGCTCTAGCTCTAGTGCCTTTAATCACAATTATACCTGCCACGACGTCGTCGGGTGCTGCAGGTTGTTGCTCCTCCACCTGAGAGGCAAAGACTCGGTCGCTAGGCGCTCTCGATCCCCTCGGCTGACGCAGTGCTGACGCGCGCCCAGCCGACATCGCTGGTGGCAACCCCGTAAGCTGTCTCGGGGTAGACGGTGTTGAAGCCGCCGTTGGCGCAGACGATGTCCATATCGGGCACTCCCGGATAAGATGTCCCGGTTGGCCATACTTGAAACACTTGCCATCGCGCTGCGGGCAAGTCGACACCTTGTGCTCACCACCACAAATAACACATCGAGGTGGTCTCCAATTCCTCGCCTGCTGTCGGGGATACCGAGGGGGTTTCTTAGCATTTGGCCGGCCCCCGGCACCACCCGCCGTTCTCTTCTTGCCCTTGTCCTTGGACTCGGCCATAGCTTCTCTTTCTTCACGCACGTGGGCGCTACCGTGCTCCACCCACAAAGCTCGATCAAAGACCTCCGCAAAGGTCGACAGCTTCAAAATTTGTACTTTCTCATATATCCGGGGCTGAAGTCCTCGCATGAACCAATCCCCCGATCCGGATCATCACAAACAACGTCGGGAACGCAGTCAATGATGTGAGAGAATTCTTGCTCATATTCTCCCACCGATCGATCGCCCTGTCTCAACTTGCGGAACTTTTCTTGTAGCTTCCGCTTCACCGTGTCGGGGAAGTAGTTCGCGAATACCGCTCTCTTGAACTCCTCCCATAGCATGAGTGGGAGATCGGTAGGTCGATCCCGCTTCACTCGCTTCCGCCACACCATCGCCGCCTTCCCTAGACAATGTGTGGCGAGGTACACCTTGTCTTTCTCCAAGGTATTTAGGTCCTCGAAGAGCGTCTCCATTGAGTCAATCCACGACTCCACGACCGCCGGCTCCACCAAACCGCCCTCGAAGGTAGGTGGATCGAACTTCTTGAACTGAATGAGAGCCGCCAAAGTGCGCTCTCGCTCCGCATCTACTGCCGCGCTATCGGGATTCGAAGTTCCCGACCCGGCCGGTACAACCGTGACTGGAACAGCCGCTACCGCCGCCGCTCCCTCAACAACACTCGGCACTACCACAGGGGGCGCGACATGCTCAACACCCGCCTGGGCCGCCGCCGCCTGCTGGCGCTCCAAGGTCTCCTGGAGCCGCTGAATCTGCTCCCCTTGGCGTTGAACAGACTCCGCTTGTTGCCGCACTACGCCAATAAGCGCGGCCATCTGTTCCCTAAGCTCTCCGTCGCCACTCACTCCGGATTGCTCGGGTACCGCATTCGTTTCCTCCGGCATCGACCTTGTCTGCGATCGACGTCGAGGTGCCATTGCATCCTGAAAAGAAGCAGCTCGCATTAGTCACTTGACCAACATTACTTGACCATACCCAATTAGGCGAAAGCAACATGCACATTCATCCTTGCCTGAAGCGTCATGTCGTCGGCCGCCCGACACAACACTAAAAGTAGAGGATAAACGAAAATTTAACTTAGCCTCTAATCACATTAGAGACATCCGAACTTAACCCAATCGTATGCTTTCACTAACTTTGATCCCACGTCACTCACGTTTCCTAGATCCTTAAGGCCTTCCAATCCTAAGGGTCTCTAGGTCCATTCCTATTCTTTCACTCTTGGCTCTGATACCACGATTATCTGTCACGCCCCGGGACCGATACCAATTTGGCCTGACCCGAGCACGTCAAACAAACGCCGAGCGAATAGAGTTTCCCCTATCCGCCCAAGGCTCATCACATGTACAAATTCAAACAAGAAATGCACTAGCGGAAATATACACAAACGGCTTACACGAGGGTAAGCAATAGCCATTAGTGAAAGAAA
>NW_017892772.1:0-1961 GCF_001540865.1 Ananas comosus | reverse complement strand
AAAAAAAAAGGTGGGGCGAGCGAGTGGAGAAGTAGCCCGAAAAGTGGAGTTTTGTTTTTCGGAGAAAATTTTAGATTTTACTTTTACCCTACATTTTAGAGTATAGTTTAACTATACCCTATTTTGTTGGTATGTTTTTAAACCATCCAAACACTTTTTAGTAAATTTTTCCTACACCCATAGCATAGTTATACTATGCTCGAAAAAAGTCAGCATCCAAACAGGGCCTAATTGGAGTAGGAATCCTAATTGGACTAGGATTCGCGTACATTTTAGAAGATCCATTATAAAAGCACTCTTTGGGATTTTTTTGGAGTAGAGAGCACGACTGAGAAATCCCTTGGATGGTGTCATACCAGGAGAGAGAAACCTATATTATTTGAGTGCACCTAGTGCACGGGTGCATGTGAGAGAGAAAAAGAGAGAGTTGTGTTCTTATGGGTTTATAGAAGATGAAAGAAGGGTAGAAGAGATTCAAAAAGAGAGCTTGGGTTGTAGTTACTTGCTCTATTGCAGAATAGGAGTCAGGTGTAATCTTCTCTTATTTAATAAATCTTATTTTACCCGCATATTTTCTGTTTGGTTGTTTTCTTTCTTTTATAATTGTATCAGCTTCTACTGAAGAGACGGGTTTATAGTAAAAATTTGATTTGACGCTTTCGTTGCGGAATCCCAACAATTGGTACCGGATCAACAACAGTCAGTATCGGACGAGGTTACGGATTCTCAAAATATGGTACCGGGCCGAGTATCAGATTCCCAACACAGTAGCCCTTTTGGGTGACATACATTTGACCAGTCATTCTTCAGGGTGGTGTTGTAGTAGTAGGTTGACGCAGTCTTGACCGGACCTTGGAGGTGGTCATTTGGATTGGGTTTGGAAAATGAATACTCGTTAGTTAGTTGATGCACATATTTACATCCTATGGTTTCATTGTGAGCGCTAGTAGCATAGAGGCATTATAGCTGTAGATTCTTTTCCATCGTTTACTACTGCCTGCTCTATTTTTTATCTAGCCTTTACTTTCACTTGTAGTGGACTTAGTGGGTAGGTCAACGTCGTCGTCGTCGTTGTCGTTGGTGACGATATCATTTAGGACTACTTATTTTTAGTAGTTCCTGCATCCCCTATTGCCATCTTTTTCCCTCTACACCTGTACCTGCATCTAGTCAAGGTAAGGGAGTCGCGAGCTTGTTCTCCTCTGCCTTAGCTGTTCGAGTTAAAGAAGAACCCCATAGTGGCTAATTTTCAGAGTGGTGCTTGTACATATGTTGTTCATTTCCATAGTGTGAGGTGTCTTATGTACATATTGAGGATGTATTATTTTGTGTTTATGTATGTAAAGTATATTATGTTCTGGTTTTGCACTTTTATTTTAGCTTTGATATCCACTGTTTGTAGCCTCTATTCTTATATATAGATACTTCTATCGCTTCGCGTACATGGGGTTTCCTGTGTATACGGTGGATATGTTGGTAAGCTGGAATTCCACTTCATCCTGGGGCATGACAGTAGCAATGGGTTTTTTTTTTGGGCAATTATTTGATGCAAGATTGCTCCGTTACATTGCCGCTTCATCAAAAAAGATGCACACAAGTCCCCCCAACCTGGCACAAATCTCGGAGTAAGGTGGACGGCTTAAAAATTAGTAGGACAAGGGTTGCTATCCTCTTAAGAAGATGGTAGCCCTTGTAATAACTGAGATTTTTGATTTATTGATTAAACCCTTTTGTTTGACGATGTTCTTGTGTGTAATATAATTATAAGTATACTCGTCAAATTTCAGGAGAAAACGAGTTAAAACGGAGAAGTTACGCGACCCGGAAGTCTGACTTAAGTGAATAGTAACTCCGGTTTTCCGGAGAGGCCGCAGAGTAAAGTGGACTTTCGACGCGTATCGGACTCCGAATATAGCCTTCCAATAGCTCGTTTTCAACCGCTCGACTATCCTGGACCCAAT
>NW_017892771.1:0-1963 GCF_001540865.1 Ananas comosus | reverse complement strand
GTAAGAGCAAGTAAAGATAGAGTCTAGGATGACTTAGGAGACCCTAGGTTGGTAAACCCTAAGGTTATAGGGACGTGAGTGAACGTGAATCCACGGTGGTTGCGGAAGTTGGTCGATTGGGTCGAAGTTGATGTTATGTCTCTAGCTGTGAATAGAGACGGATCCAAGTGACACTAGTTTCTTGGCTCGTAGTGGTTGTGTCGGCGGCTGACGACGCGACACTAAGAGTCCAGCACTAGAGCACTTGCGAGCTTCCACTCGATTTCGTTGTCGGGTCGTTTAATTTCGTGAACGTTGAGAAGTTATCAGATTAAGATAACTAATCGAGTTGTTGCTTTTCAGGCGCAAATGTCCCCAAGACGATATGTGCGTAGGTCTACTCCGGTACCGCCTTCTGCAGAGCCCGAGCAGCCAAGATCGGAGGAAATGCAGGAGCTGCGGGAGCAGGTTGCTGCGGTGTTCGGCGCGATGCAGCGCTAGGAGGCCCGGTTCGAGCAGCTCCAGGAAGTTGTGGAGCGGCAAGCGGCGGCGGCAACGTCGGCCGCGACAGCGATGGAGGATCGTGATCCACCCACACCTTCGGCGCGCGCGCCAGAAGCGGCCGAGGGTGAGGGCATAGCGACGGTTCCGGTGGTGGCGGTTCCTCCGCCAGCAAGAGTACCTCCAACAGCTTCGGTTTCGGCGACACTTGATACGACGACCGACGAAGTGGAGCGGGAGCGTACGCTGACAGCTCTAATGAAGTTCATGAAGTTTAAACCACCAACCTTTGAAGGGGGGAGAGTGGAGCCATTGGTGGTGGCGGAAGTTGGTCGATTGGGTCGAAGTTGATGTTATGTCTCTAGCTGTGAATAGAGACGGATCCAAGTGACACTAGTTTCTTGGCTCGTAGTGGTTGTGTCGGCGGCTGACGACGCAACACTAAGAGTCCAGCACTAGAGCACTTGCGAGCTTCCACTCGATTTCGTTGTCGGGTCGTTTAATTTCGTGAACGTTGAGAAGTTATCAGATTAAGATAACTAATCGAGTTGTTGCTTTTCAGGCGCAAATGTCCCCAAGACGATATGTGCGTAGGTCTACTCCGGTACCGCCTTCTGCAGAGCCCGAGCAGCCAAGATCGGAGGAAATGCAGGAGCTGCGGGAGCAGGTTGCTGCGGTGTTGGGCGCGATACAGCGCTAGGAGGCCCGGTTCGAGCAGCTCCAGGAAGTTGTTATCTGCTTCTACAGCTTTGAATATCTATCTATTTGTTTATCTACTCATGCCCACTTCGACCTAGTGGGGAGACCGGCGGAGTCGGCGGCCGAACCCACTGGGAACTATGGAAGATAGTTCTCACCCCACTTTTTACAGGTCCGAGTTCGAGCGTCCCGGGCGAGCGCGAGGATCGCGGTAAGGGCCTAGCGCCCTAGTTGCATTAGCTACCTGCCCTTTTGCATTAGCTCCACCCTGTATTTATGTTTGAGAGTAGATGTTGTATAGGGTGAGGTTTGAGCGTTGTACTTCTGTTTTGGAAGAATGTAAAGAATGGGATTAAATGTATTATGTTGAATGAATGTAATAGATAGAACCTTCTCTCTTTATGTACTTGTATATTTCCATACTTGTATCTTGCTCTCGTTTTGTTAGCACTGGCGGTGCTTCTTGTGACCGTGTATTTATGAATTGATTCCTGGGTAAATTTTTATGCATGGTCCGTTGGTTAGCCTTGGGCGGACATGGGAGGTCCTGTCTGTTTGGCGTCTGTTCGACGCGCCCGGACCGGACCAAATTGGTAGCGGTCTCGGGGCGTGACAGAGCGTGACCAACTACGAACAGTTATATGGATGTCTACTCATTCGTCAGTAACTGGTTCGATGTTGCAGTGGTACAACTGATCCTTAGACCTACGACACCACGGCCATTCAATATGAGGCTACTGTAGTTTGACTATGCAACAAACTCTAATCCTAGCCATGGGTCTTA